>NW_020884877.1:3528665-3562771 GCF_003945725.1 Corapipo altera
CCATCCATCCATCCATCCATCCATCCATCCATCCATCCATCCATCCACTCCTTCCCGGCGCCCCACTTGCCTTTTCCGCGGGTCCGGCCGAGCGCTGGTGCTGCTGCTGCCGGCGGCTCCTCCGGTCCCGCCACCGCCCTCTTTAAGTGCTAAGCCCGCCCCCGGCCCTACACTGCCTTCCTGTGAGTCAGCCCCGAGGGGCCCAAACTTTGCCGGGCTCTACCGGGCTCTGCGTACCCAGGGCGGAGTGCCGAACGCGGCACGGACCTGCTTCGGGTGCTGGGAAACGTGCGGGAACCCGAGTCGTGACAGTCACCTGGGGAAAGGTCAGAGCAGGGAGGGAGTTGTTTGTCTTCAGGAGGCTGAGAAATAAATAGACCTTTCTAATTCGTACTGTGCAGCAGAGCCTTGACAATCACAGAGGTTGGAAAAGACCTCCGAGATCATCGAGTCCAACCTTTGGCTGAACACCACCTTATCAACTAAACCATAGCACTATGTTTTGTGAGCACCTCCAGGGATGCTGACTCCAACACTTCCCTGGGCAGTCTGTTCCAATGGTTAACCACTCTCTCCATGAAAAAATTCTACCTGATGACCAACCTGAATCTCCCTGGCACAGCTTAAGGCTATGTCCTCTCATCCTGTCAGTGGTTGCCTGGGAGAAGGGGCTGACCCCCACCACTACAGTCTCCTTTCAAGCAGTTGTAGAGAGCATCTTTCTACAGCATTCTGCATTCCAGGTAATAGCTGGAATCTCTCCAATATAAAAGATTTGATCCCTGTCCTAAGGGGTTAATGATCCAGTATCATATCTGTAAATGCCAAGAGAGGTGTTCCGAGTATCTTTTTCCTTAAGAAGTACATTATTAGAAAGAGGATTTATATAATAGCAGATGTAACATTGCTAAAACCAGTGTGAAATTACGACCATTTCACACCCATCTTACCTCAGTGCAGACTTTGAGCAGTAGTATCATGGCTCTGGTGTAACATGAAGCAGCTGAAATCTGCCCGAAGCAAATCCTTTTGACTATTGTTTTATTTGTCATATTTTGTCTTTACCAGAAACCCCAGCTGTGAGCAAAGCATTTCTGTGCCATTCTGTGCAAACCTGGAGTAAGAGAAATGCTCTCATAACCTGCCAGGGAGCCAACCAAGCAGTATTACACTGTCTCTGCACTGAGAGGAACGTGCATCCTTGTTCAAGGGAAAAAGCCAGGTACTGGAGATGCTGTTAAGAGGAAGGTGTGTGTTACTACTGATGTATAATTATATTTTCTAGGCAGAGCAGAGGGAGAATTGAATGTGAGGTGAAAAGCTTTGATACAAGGGCAACTTCTAGAAGATCATATACAGGTGTCAGCAGCTGACCCATGTCTGAATATTGGCTAGGTAAAAGACATATTCACTGTACATGTGTTTGAAAGGAGATTTGGCATTGTCTTTAATAGCATTTAGCAAATTTTCAGGTGCATTTGTGTACAGAGAGACAGGATCATAACAGAAGTCTGAAAAAAATCCTGATTTATAGATTTGTATGGTCCAATCCCTATTTCAGTAGACTCTCTTTAGTTCTGTTATTCTTTTATGTTTTGGAGGTTTTTTTAAGTGAGATGAGGATATAATGTAGTAGAAGATTTTCTTCAGCCTCTTATTTTTTTACTAAATGACCAGAGTGCAAAATCACATTAGCTTTACAACCCAGAAGTGAAAGCTTGGTATAAGGCTGGAGGAATGATTTGGTTGCTATTCATGAGCAGAAGCATATCTAGTCCCAAATTGCATTTTGACTTCTCTAAGTGGCTATTTTTGGCTCTGATTTAACTCAGCTGCCACTGGCTCAAAAGAACTGACACTAGAGCAGAATAACAATATTTTCACTGCTTTTTGTTGGGAATTGTGGACCAGACTGAGTGTCAGACTTGCCCTTTGTCCAAAGAGGTCAGTCCCCAAATACAGCCAGAATTTGACAAGTCTCTGCTCGAACCTGATATCTGTCCTTCAGATTTCAGCAAGCATAGGAGGCTATACAGTAAAGCTGAACTTTACTTAGGTTTCTGGTTTTGCTGATGAATATACTGGCATTTCATTTAGAATGCATGCACTCACATTTTATAATCTTTCCATAGGACTGCATGCTGTTATTTTGCATATTTGATAAATAACCTTATAGATAACCAAATTCTGTTCTCTACCATTAGGCAAATCTTCATTATTTTCTAAGACAACTGATTTTCACAATTTTTAGCTGTGCACTGGTAAGCTTGTGTGGGTACCACATCAGGACACTGAATTAGTTATTTGAGGACTACCCAGGAAATATTGACTGGTAGTTTGATTTTGTGCTGTCAGTAGGGGGAACTATTGCACTGTATTTATTTTAAATAAATATTGGTAACTGTTTATTTTTCTTTTTACATTAAGTACTCATTCTCTGAGCATCCTTATGTAACTGCTGTCTAATGATAAAAAGACAGGTAGTTCATAGCATCCCAATAAAACAAGACGGTAACAGGTTTTCAATCCCCTTTTTGCTTGCTGTTTCTCTCCTTGATATTAAGACAGTACAATACTTCCTATTATCTGATGCAAGTGTTTATTCAGGCTCGCTTCAGGAGGCCATGAGCAGAAAGTTCAGCTAGGTGTTCTCAAAATCTAGGGTGATCAGAGGTCATTCTTCATCTGAGGTTCAGAGATCAGTTTCTGGGAAGATGGTTCCTGTTCCCTTATTCCCTCCTCCCCTCATTCTTCCCCCCACTTTCTGACAGGTACAGCAGTGAAGGCAGGTCTGTTGCTGGGATGGAGAACAGCTGTGGAACCAGCTGTTGGGGGTGCAGGATGCTGGATATGGGCCATGGCTGTGAAGGCAGGAGAACAGGGGCATGATCCTCACAGCGAGGGGTGCAGGAAAATGAATGGAGTCACTTGTGATGTTACAGTGAACTGGGGAACCCTGGGGCTTTACAGAAGCTTGTTGGGGAAAGTAGAAGGGAAGGGCACTTTGTTTGGAGAAAAAAAGTGGTCCTAAGGCATTAGAGTTGGATTGTCAAAGGCATTGAGGTATGGCCTCACATGGAAAATCCTGAGGTGTGTATGGGCAGCCTGAGGAGGAGGATTGTTTGAGGATCACAGGTGGGAGAGGAGGGTGTGGAGTAAGATGTCAGGGTGGTGGGGGCTAAGGGGTTCCCTTCTGAGTCTGAAGAATAGCTCAGCTCTCTGCTCTTGGAAGAGGAGTCAGAGGGGTGTGTTAGCACACTGTGAAGGATGTGATGGTGCTTGGAGCAGGACTAAGGTAAGAAAGAGATGGTCTAGGTCTAGGTCTAGGTCAGTTCAGGTAAGCTCTGGAGGATATCTATGTGGATGGGATCCTGGAAGAGATGGCTCAGGGCATGTGGTGATCACTGCTGTGCTAACACTTGGGGAGGCTGAGAAGGGGGCAGCTGCATGGGCTGAAAGGAGAAGAGTAGGGGCAAGGAGCTGTGGCTCATACTCAGTGGAGGAATTCAGTGAGGAACACTGGCAAGGACAAACAGGCTGAAATGATGCTTGTGAAGAGGGAGGCAAGGAAATCAAGAGCCTAGAGCAGCCCATGGAGGGGGGGAGGAGTTTCTCCAGCTGCACCGAGTCACAATATTATGATGAGGGTGCAGGTTGCAGCCCTGGAGAGTACATACAGGCATAGACCAGGAAAGGTTCAAGCCACCCTTTAGTTTGATGGATCAAGGTTAATCTCCACTGTGGAACATTTCATTCCACTTCACCGGTGTTTCAGCACTGGTCAAAGCAGAAGAATAAGAAGCAAGTGTCTAAATTGTATGGACTTATTAAAGGCAAGAAAGAGTCTCAAGTGATAGAGAAGGAATTCAGGACATAGTAATCTTCTCATCAAAAGTTCACAAAGTTGTTTCTAGGAACACTGAGCCAATTTATTACTTTGATCTATCTGACCAACCTGTAATCAAGATTATAATCTCTCATGTTTGGCCTCTGGTGATTATACTCCTTGACTAACCTTTAATTAGAGTATGTGTCATCTGCCTTTTGCATAGAGGAGACATTTAGCTCGTACATGCTATACATGTGCTATGTCTTGTATCTGAACTGTTCATAGCTTTTCTTCTGACATTCAGAACATGGACTTCTGGTCTCAGTGAGACTAGTAAACACTGTAATCATGAGAAATTGTCTTGCTGACAGTGTAGTTCCTTCTAGTCAGCACAGCATAAATCAGCAGTTCTGTGTGCAGGTCACGTCCCTTACTGTCCTCTGTTTGGAGAAAAAGACAAAACCAGCAATGTTCATCCAAAGTTATGTGTTATAACAAGCTGTTTATGAATACTGTAAACAACTCTTATCTCTGTGCTGGTAGGTAGTTAAAAGAATGGTCATCATGCTTAGAAAAGACAGGGGGGGGTTGGCTGTTATGTTGTTCTCTGTTGCTGAAATACTTACTGCTTTCCCCCTTCCAGTAATGAATGAATCATATATGCAGATGTATAAATCCATCTGAAGTAAAGATACATATCTCACCCAAATTCAACATGATATCAGCTAGAAGAAAAATTAACTTGCTACATGGAGAGTAATGAGAAATAAGGAATTATAGAAAATGAAGTTTTCTCCCCCCTGAGTTGGGCTCAGGTCTCTGCTTTCATGGTGGTGTGGCCTTTTGATACTGCAGTCTCTAGCTTTGCTCTGTTTGGCAGGTGCAGGTCGACTGAGCCCTCAGCAGTGCAGGAGCAGGTCAGAACAAGTGACCTGTAGGTAGATGACCTCAGTCCTGAGGCTTTTTGCTGCTCAGACCCTGATGGAGGGTACATGCCCATTGCTACTGCTGGGTTGAGGATCTTCTATACCAGTTCATAGCAAGATCAAAGTGAGAGCTCCTGTCAAGCTGGGACATTAGGATTTTTCTTCTTTGTTATCTGTTTTCTTTGAACAACAGGTATGTTGTTTTGATGCATGCCTTTTTTATAGCTTCACTTCTTGATGTCATATTTGCAGTTTTGCGCTAGGTGATTCAATGTGTATCCTGAGAAAACTTGATGACATTTGCTCTCAAGAGAAAATATTTGTATTTTGCGGTGAGATTTTTGTGGAAAGGAAGCATTCGTTCTAAGGAGAAAGAAGTCTGTGCATCTTGTAGAAGTTAAGGCCGAGGCCACTTGGGGTCCTACAGTCACCATGCAAACTTACACACTGACAAAATTAAGGTAAGAAGAAATAAAGTGAAAGGCCTCAATTCCACCTGAATGTCAGTCTGTCATTGTTTATGGAAAGGGCACGTGTGGAGAAATGGAGGAAGCATGAAAGAAGTGAGGACAAATGCAGTAGCTTAGAAGAGCGAGGAAAGGGACAGAAACTCTGTGGGCCTTGCAATAATTATTATTTAGTGTCCATGAAAATTCCTTTTGATAATAAAAATTCGCATATGTGGAGCATGGTTGTAAATAAGCTTTACCTTGCATTCCTCCAGTCACTATTTTTCAGGAAATTTCAGCTTTTGAAATATAAGAATGATTTAAACTATCCACTTGCTAAATTATATGATGCAAACTTAAGTTTTACTTTTCCTGAATTACTTTAGAATCAGGTTTCCTTTTTTGTTTGTGGTTATGTAAATTGTCAGGAATGCTAGTAGTGCTGTTTTAATAGGCTTTTCCACTCAGTGTAGTCTGTGGGTGCTTTTCTCTTATACAACAGCTTCCCTGACAATAGATAATGCTCACTTTTTGTTTGCACAGAACTTGAAGACTTCGTGACTAGTGGTTTCCAAAGCAGAATGTGAGAAAGGAATACAAAGTCAGCGTGATGTGGTGAATGCTGTGGTTTTTTATATATGTTCCTGTGAGGTACATCTTGGAGGGCAAAATGGAGACCCTTGGTGATGCAGCTGGATTAGTGTGTAGGTCAGTGTTGGCTGGACAAGAGAAAAGAGAATTTTTTTCGTAGTGAGCTCACTCGGTATTTATGCTGCCAATAGGTACTTAAGTTTTTACTGCCTTCCCTGCCTAGGATCAAGATGACTATGCACGATGGTGATTTCTGAGCATACTTAGGAATATTTTCATTCTGTAGTCTCTAAGGTTCTTAGAGGAGTCCTTGAGTTTTATTAAGTCTGCTAGCATATGCTAATTGCAAAATGCAGTTTGATGCTGAACAATGGCTTCCAAATGAAAAGATCAATAATTTTAGAATTAGTAATGGATTGTGCTCTGAGAAGGTAACTTGGTTAATTAATTTAATAAAGTATTTTCACAAAGGGAGCAATTAAACTGAAGTTTGATTATCTCCGCTTGATAATACTTGAAATATTGTATATTAAAGTTACAGGTTTTAACTCTGATGGTACCAAGAGGACCTCTTGATTTATGTTCCTCTCTGAAACTCCTTATCTTTTATATTATTTGTATAATAAAGCAAACATTTTCAGAAATAATGTCAGCTTTTTTCTTGACTAGGCAACAAGATGCCAACAAATCTGAAGCAGTTGTACAGCTGACTGTAATTGTATTGTTGGATATCACAAGGGGGGTGGCAATTCCACACCTGTTAGAGACTCATTGTCTTCCCTTTAGGATGTACAAAAAGTGTTATTTGATTTGATCCTTCTATTCCTCTCCAGCCTCCTATAACAAATCCCAGGTTGAGATGAGATTTTATTTTTCTTCTCTAAACCAGATTTTTCCTGGATCTCAGCCTCTCAGCACGCTATAGGTAAGGGTCCTTGTGATGGGAAGGTTAGCTGCAAACTGGCAGTGCAACTCAGTGCAACTCAGTGCAATTCCCATGGCAGCAGGGAAGGAGGAGCATTGTGGCTGAGTATGATGATAGTATTTATTTTGAAAACCATTACTTCTGCATTTCCAGATAGCCTTTTATAGTATGTTTCAAAATTTTCAGGTGAAACAATTTTTAGGATGATTGGTTTATACCAGAAGCAAACATGAGTTAATTTGTTTTCATTGGGAGACAATGGGGATGACATGAAAAACTAAGACTGTATGTGGAGATTTAGCATTGGAAGTTGGTCTATTGGTGTGAGCAATACCATGTTGTGAGCAATACAATATTGTTCTCTTGTCTTCACAAGGAGAAAAAAAAGTGATTTTGGAGCTGGCTAATGTGAAGTGAAATGCCAGTGGGGAAGAAAGCAGTTTATGGCTACAAAACAATGTAGGTAAAACCAAAGCTCAATTGTTTTATCAGTTTGTGGCCACCAAGTTCATGTCTTGCACTGTCCCTGAAATTGCTCTGGTCAAGAGGCTCCTGTAGAGTGGGATGGGCTTTCTCCCATCTCTCCTGAAGAAAGAGATCAGAGATCCAAGGAGGCAGTTTGCTTATTCACTGTAGCCTGGCCACTCAGGCTGTTCATCATCAGAGTCGAAGGATTTTGTGCTTAATATGAAGATGTTATGATGTCTGACATACGTGCAGCAGGAATCAAAGCCCAGGTGTCCTCCTAGTAAAAGCTGGGGGCCTTTGTGTTTGGGCAGGGCACTGAGTGATGTGAAAAGGTGTGATATTATTGAAGGTTGTAGTGTTTGTTGTATATGAGGCTTTCATTCCTGGTCTGGATCAAGTGGCATAGCTTCAGCTGTGGGGGAAAGTACATCCTCCCTCTGTAATACTCTGAAGTCTGGAGTTTCAGGATCGCAGGATTCTGCTGGGAGGGAGAAAGAGAGAATATGTCTGGGTTCCCTCAGTCTGGTAAGGAAATTACAGCAGGTCTTTGAGTCCTGGTGAGTCCTCTAAATACTGACTTACTGATTTATTTGCAAAACAGTCCATGAATTTGAAGGGGAGGGTGATGTTTGTAGCAGGAATTCCTCCCTGAGACTGGTGTGTGTTGTATGTTGTTTGAGCTTATGCTCTGGATTAGAGTGCACTGAAGCTCTTGCCAAATTGGAGAGTCCTGAATCAGAGCTGAGTTGAGGCTGAAATGGGCAGCAGGCTGTTGAACAAACCTGAGTGTGGGCAGCACAACTTCAGTGGCATCACTCAGACACCCACAAATTTTAGGTGTGTAAAAGACTGGACAGCAATTCTGAGGATTGCATTCCTCAGCTCAGCTCCTAAATGCCACCCAGATTTCCTTTTAAGTGCTTTTAGGATTCTGTCTTTAATTAAAAATGAGGCTAAGGTTTGTGTTGATAGGCTGTCTTGTGGTAGACAACCAACTGCTGGGTTGCTGCTGCTCTGTGCATGTGGCCCTTTTGGATGGGCTTTTCCCTTTCACCTTAAGTGTCTAGTAATGTAAATATTGCCAAAATACGAAAATTGTAGGTACTATGAAGGTACTATTTTAAAATACGAGCTACCTCTCACTTATTTTCTGATGTTCTTTGACTCTTTTATACTTCCTAATTCTAAATGACATGTGTTTATCACAGTTCTCAATGCTTTGAACACAGAATAAAAAGTTCTGTTTTGTATTGTTTGTACCATTGATTCTAAAACCAACATGAGTGGAAATTTCATTATCTCAATTCTCCTCTTCTCTCCTCTAGTTCAAGATCCCTAGCATCTGCCTGGTGAGAATCTGCAAATAAGGTTTTCAGACAGAGAACCTTGATGGTGAGGCCATCTAGATCAGTGTTTTTCAAGGTCTTTTTATGGCCTCCTAAACTTGTTGGAAAAAATCTGAGAATTGCCTAACCTCTTCAGGGGGAAAAAATTAATCACAAATGCATTGTGGAGTGCTGCCACAGTAGTTATCACTATTTGCAATCAAAATAATGAGGCAAAGCTTTTGAATTATTATCATTTTTCCAGTGCTGATTTTGTTTAGTTCTTTCCATACCAAGGAATGTACAGATATCTTTTAAAAGCATCTTACTTTGTGTGTAGTTGTTTTGCAAACTGCTGCATGAACGTTTATGACCTATTGATGACCCAGAGCCTGAGAAGTGCTGCTCCAACAGCTACGGCAGCGCAGATAACTTACACCACTAAAATTATCTGTTGTCAAAAAGAAACCACTGGGTTCTCTGAACTCCTGAGAACTGAACAAGAGGTTCTCAGTTAAACTCTTGTGGTATTTTTTTTTTCAATTTTGCTTTACAAACCCTCTGGTACTGTTTTTTTAAAGTGCTTTAACTGAGAAGGAAATAACCTAATGCCGTATTTGAACACACGGAGCAGTCACAGCACTGGGAGGTGCAGGGCACTGAGGGATGTGAAAAGGTGTGATATTATTGAAGGTTGTAGTATTTTGTAGTATATGGCCCCATTTGTAGCTTCTTTCCTTGAAGCCCTAGAAAGAAAACATACAGTTGAGGGGTTTTGCCCAACCTGCTTGTTATGCCTTCCTTTGCTGCCCAGTGCCTTGATCCCTGGCACAGCTGTGGGGGCCTGAGCCCTGGGGCATCTTGGAAGGGGACCTGCACAAACCCTTGAGGGAGAGAGGTACAGCCAGAGTCTGTATGCTGCATAGTTTGAAGACTACAACTTGTGAAGTGCCATTTCCTTTGTGTACTTCCTTTTTTTTTTTTTCTCTTGAGTTTGTTGGAGCCAGGAGTATAAGTGCACTTCTGGAAAGAAAGGACTGCTGTCATCAGCTACGAGTACAAGCCGTACATATGAAAATATAAAAATACACTTCGTTAAAAGAATGTTTAGCCATCGGAATTAGTTATACATGCAAACTCAAATGGCCATACTCAGCTGATAAGGACAATCTCGATGAGTAGTGTTTTGCCTACTTCTGCAGTTAGATTTGAATCTTCTGTCTTGAGCTCACTGCCAGTGTTGTGTAAATCATACTATATATTAGGTGTCTTCAAAAGAAAACTGAACAAACCACACTATAATTAAAGTGAGGGTTTTTTTAAATCAGACTTTTTTGCTTATTTGAAGATTTATTTTTTTGCACTTCTGCTAATAAGAAGTATCTTTATGTTGCTTTGTGTACTACGTATTTTTTTTCCTCAAATGGAGAATCATATCTCTGAATAAATGCTGAATCTATGGTCTTTGTGCCGTGCCCATTTCCGATGAGGGGAAACAACTCTGAAGGGAATTCCCAATTTCAGCAGATTATAGCTAGGGGACAGAAAAGCCTACTGCTGTCTTGAAACTTCCTGTTTCATCAGTCTGAGGAGATACAAGTGTTGATAGGTTTAATGAGGTTCTCAAAATACAGAAGGTTGTATGCTGATGTGGGACACATGTGGTAACTCAGAGGCATCCAAATTTGCATGAATGGATTTGTTTTCAAGCAATGTGGTTATACTGCCGAGTCCACCGAGGTAAACATGGTGGCTTTCTTCACTAAAACCTAATGTTCTGCAAGGTAGCAAGCAATTATCAAGAAGGCAGCTATAAAGAGTTATCCTGATTGAATTACCAAAATTAAAAGAACTATGTTGCCATTCAAAAAGATCCTGTTGAGAAAGATGTATGTAAAATTAGGCTCTAGCTCGTATTATGGAAAGATATTATTGGTTGAATATTGAATCATAGAATGGTTTGTGTTGAAAGGGACCTTAAAGAGCATCTAGTTCCAACCCCTCTACCTTGGGCTGGGACACCTTCCACTAGACCAGGTTGCTCAGAGCCCCATCCAACCCGGCCTTTAACACTTCCAGGGATGGGGCAGCCACAGCTTGCCTAGGCAACATGTGCCAGGGCCTCAGTAAATAATTTCTTCCTAATATCTAATCTAAAACTACCCTCTTTCAATTTAAAACTGTTACCCCTCATCCTATCACTACACTCCCTGATAAAGAGTCCCTCCCTATCTTTTCTGTAGGGCCCCCATAAGTACTGGCAGGCTGCTATAGGCTGTCACTGGAGCCTTCTCTTCTCTAGGCTAAACAACCCCAAATCTGCCTGTCCTCATAGGTAAAATGCTCCAGCCCCTGATCCTCTTTGTGGCACTCCTCTGGACCTGTTCAATACAGTTTCATTCCAAACCAGATCTTGCTCCCACAGCTACCTCTACTTGCCTAAACGTTGGCTTGGCTTCATACTCTGCCAGCTGGGTGGGACGTGGAGAACCTCTTGAAACTGAGCCAAAATAACGGGTGTTATGAGGTGCGTTTAATTCCAGTGTATTGTAAAGCAAGTCGTGTCCTGCGCTGAGATTCAGACTAACAAGGAGCTGTTATCCATTAAAACATGACATCAGTATTTCTTCCATGAGTTGCAAATATTCTTTCTGAATATGGACAATAGGCTAAAGAGAAATGATGGCTGGAAAAGCTGCTTCAAGCAGTCCAGGAGCAAAGGCAAGATTCAAATTGTAGAAGGCCATTTGGTCTTTCATCAACATTCAGCTTTGTGTATGTCACAGTATCTGCCAGATCTCAGCAGTACATTTCCCTTTGCTGTAATAGAGTATTTCACTTGTTCTAGTATCTGCTTTACTATTTTGATATTGTCTGAAAAGGGATTTTTCTAATTGTGGTTCCTTTTTTGTTCTTTTTTAGCATTTCAATCTTAATCTCTAATAGATAACACTTGTTTGACCTGGAGAAAAAAGAAGCATGATGATGACGACACACGTGCTTCAGAATGGTGAGGTTGTGCATTTTTGCAAAATGGAAATATCACATTAATATGTAATGAGCTTTATTTCACTAAAATTTCCCTCTTGCAATCATTCCTTCCCATCCATCTTACAGCCAGCCTTAGGACTGTGACCACTCTGACTGTGTGTGTAGTCATGGTGCTTTGAGACCCTGACTGTATTTTGCTAAACATTGTATTCATGTCTCAACCCAAGTGTGCATTATTTAAAGGTAAATGGGTGTGCAGTTGAATAAACACTAGAAATGTAGAAGAGAGAACAAAAGGTGAAAGTGGAGCAATGATCAGCATTTGAGGCAGCAGTCAAGTTGTTCAGCTGACTCTCTGACTCAAACTTGAGGCAAAGCCCCTTAGGGGTAGCATTTTTGGCTTTTAGTGGCTCTGTTTCCCCATATGTAAAATAGCTATATCTGTCTGGCAAGTGTGTTGTCCTTCCAGTAAAGTTCTTGGTTTTGCATAAGAATGCTATTGTGATGACACAGGCATTACTTTTATTAGTAGGGGCTTGTATTATGATTAGAACTGTCTTACCTAACTTTTTTCAAGTAGACGGTGTCATTGAAATCATAATAATATAGATAAATAAGAATATTTGGGTACAGTGTATGTCACTTGAAAGATCACCTCTGTTGTTATCTGTTGTGTTCTTTCCTTCTTCATTTTGTTGTTTGTATCCCTGTTACTCTTTTTAGGGTTTTTTGGAAGGGATGCTGTGCAACTGGGTAGGAGGGTCCCCTGACACAAACAGCCAGGGTTTCTATGGAGATTTACATGATATGTAACAAACCAAGGAAATAGGGGTGAGATGGCACCAGCAAATGACTATAGGTGTAATTTGGCAGGTTTAGTACTAGAAATGTTTGCAGGCATCTTCTTAACTTAACTAGAGGAAACCTTTCCAGATTATTTTTTATTGTTTTAGTGTTCACACCGCAGTTTCTACTCAGTGAGTCTGTCTCTCATGGATTCCAAGATTTCAAACCTTAACAAACAAAAACATACAGGAAATATGGATTTGGATCCTGCTAAGATTAGCATTGAAACAAACTCCTTGTAAATAACTTTCTTAATCCTTCTGTGGAATTTTAACTGATTCCTCTCCACTGACCTTGACTACATGGAAAGTATCTTTGAAACATGTATTTAAAACAGGAATTCAGAGTCATGAGCAGACACCCACATATGTTCATTGTCTGGAATTAAGTGCTCTCATGACAAAACAGGGTGTAGCATATATCTCTTTGGATATAGCATTTTAATTGAGAAAGGGTTGCTTGTAGAAACACTGGTCAAGTTGTGCTGGGCTTTTTTAATAAGGGAAAAGATGATGCAAGTGCAAATTTTTGTAATGCTGAAATACTGTAGGTGTAGTTTCAGTGGAAGAATAATACAGTCAGGACTAATGTCTCTGGTATCTCATCCTGGTAGTTATTTGAAGATAGTGAAATACCATTTCATTGCACATGTTAAAACTTGCCACTATATTTTTTAAGTGTAACTACCATCATATGAATATTTAATTCAAAGGAAATATTAAAAAACCCCAAAGGCTTATATTTCAGAGCTTCATCAAACTATGACCGCCTACAACTGGTGCCTGAGTTCCCTTTAAATTCTGCTGGAGTTCAATCAGAGAAAGCTTGTCAGGATTTTGAGTCTTGCTATGTGTTTAGACAGTTCAGCTCACAACTCTCTGACTTTGAGACACCCTGAAGTCCATTACCTATGTATGTGTTCCTCCTCTGCAAGAATTGATCTAGCCTGGTACACTGGTAAAGCAAAACTTTAATTACCTCCCAGTACTGCACTTGAATGTACATGTCTTTTTATGAGCAGGTAGTCTTATTTGCAGCAAAATCACTTCTTACAAAGCTGTGTAGTGCAATAATGATTAAGTCAGAAATTGGTAGGTATGTCAAAATGAGAGTGGTAGCTAACCCTCTACTATGGGCATGTTTCCTGTACAATATCGAACTTTTCAGTAGGGACTCCTAAATTGGGAAAATCAACATATACAGTGTGGTATTTATGAATCTGGGTGATGTCAAGCTTTCTGTTGTGAAAGGGGAAGTGTGAGATTTACTAAACCATGTTATTACTGTGAAGCCTGCTAATCTTTTTCTTGTTTCTTTTCTTCTGTCACTACACTAAACGCCCTGAGCTATCTGTATAATTATTTCAGGCAGCAATCCACATTGTTAGCTTATTTCCCCTGGGTATATTTGTGAATTTTTGAAAGTAGATTTAAAAATTGCATGGATCCATTTGAAAGGAATACCACAGTTTCCATTCAATTTTGCCTTAGGGGTGTCTCCAGCAGGCTGAATTACCAGAGGCACACAGCTTCCTGGAAACCTTGTGTGGAATGGTAGAGCACAACCCCACAGGAAAGGTGGTGTTAACACATCATGGCTCTGGTATTTGATGCTCCAGGTGAAGAATTGCAAGACTGGGAAAAGAAAATTATGTACAAGTAGTATCTGCACTTAGTCACTGAGTCTGTATAGGCAGCTACCACTGCCTCTACTTAATGCATTTGTAGTTGATTAAACAAGGCACAGCCTGCTTCTGTTGGATTTTCAGCTGCATCTTGAGCTTTGAAAAGCTAAATTCACTGAAACTTTCGTTGGGACTGAACCTCTGATTTTTCTTGCCACTAAATAAAAGCACCTTGAGATTAGCAACATGGGTAAACCCTTATTTACTGATTTTGTATTTTCCAAAGCAGAGCCAATTGAAATGGTCACTTCAAATCTGCAAGGATCAAGGCTACACAGTACTCTGAGCTCTGTAAATGGGAACTAAATGGCAGTGGTAACTGGTGAGCACCCTCCTGGACCTAGCTGTGTCCCTGCAGCATGGCTCCTCTTTCTGCCAAGCAGTCAGCATGACTTGTAGCTACAAAGAGCATCTTGTACACTGCATCTGAACTGGTACTCAGTGCCCAGTATCTTGTGTCACAGGAGCACAACCCTTTGGCCACATCTCACCCGAAGGCTTGGAGAACAATTTGCTAAACCCTGTGAGCTCTTGTGTTTGGTCTTGCTGACTCTTACAACTGCTGAGCCCAGTGATGGCTGAGCTGCTTCCCTTCCACCTACACTTCTTTGTTTTCTCAGTTGCAAGGTCTGAACGCAAAAATGTGGCAGCGTTAGAGATGATCATGCCAGAGCTACTGTCCCTTGAAGCTTTGCCATCTGTCAGGACAAGTCCTGTGCCATTCAGGGTTCAGAGAAAGAAGTCCTCTGAAAAGCTGGTCTCAGCTAACCAATCCTCAAACACTTCTCCCAGCCGAAACCCTTCCCCCATCAAAGCTGTTGTGTGCATTTCCATTTCAGATTGTGGCTCCCTGGTGCTTATGTCTCATGTCACACCTTGCTAGGGAACAGGTGCTGGTTTATTTCTTTCCTCTCAATTCCCCAGGTGCTTATGTCTGAAGGCCACCATAGTGATACTGTTCAGATGTTCTCCTCTCCCTTAAATGTCACTACAGCTTGTGGATGATCTGCATTTCCATATCTAGATTTTTAAAGGATTTTGCATATTTGTTTCACTGTGGCCTTAGTATTTAGTTTGGGTCTTACTCTTTACTAAAACCAGAAGGACTTCTTGTCATCTTCTACCAGGGAGAAGTGACTTAATATCAGGCTTTCCGTTTGTTAATAGCCCTTCTTGTGATAGCTGTGGAAATGCTGTTATGACTGAGCAGAAAAAGTAGGTAAATATGTTTTCATTCCAGAGATGTGTGCTCTGGTGTTCTGCTGTTATTTTAGAAGACTTGTTCTTATTTTAATTAAACTCCTTGTTCAATTTCAGAAGAAAATGTTTTTCTGTGATATAATTGTTACAATAAGAAATCTCCTCAATCAATAAGCAAGAGGAGGAATTCAGTTGCTCAGCCCACCATGTGTATTGCAATATGCTAAATGCAAGAAATTGTCCTCTTTACTGGGTTTACGTTTCCTGCAGAGACTTGAAGTACAGGCTATCTCACCAGTTTATGAAATCGAGGGTAAAGCTGCCTTACCTAAGGAAAGAGATAATAAGACTGCACTTTAAAAATAGGTGGTGATCACTCTTCTTATAAAAGAACTTAAACAAGCCTCCTGCTGGCCAAGCATGAGGAACCCCAAAGAAATGTTGGTTTTGTTTGTGTGCGTGGTATAGAAAGATATTACTGCTAAAATTGACCTCCAGCTTCCTGCTAAGTTCCTGCACAACTCTGAAAAAAGCTGTTCAGAAACATACAGAGTCAGAGCTAATGGACTGTACAATTAAACACTTTTGCTGACTTAAGAACTCTTGATCAAGATGCATGACATCTTGGATAATGCCATATGTCTTGCTGTTTGACAGTCAGATGAACTATCAAATAAGAATTCATAAGAATTATGGCTTGGTTTTCACAGTGCCTTGTGTGTTAGACAGGTATCCAATCTATGGACCTTAGGATGCTCTTGAAATTTGCCTTCAGTGGCTTGGGTTGCCTTTGAACTTCACAGAAACAAGGTTTCCTTTGTGTTCAGATGGTGTAAAGATTTACTCTTTGTCCACTCACAGGCTTGTACGTTTGTTGAAAAATGTAAGTTCTTGATATTTACAAGAGTATCTATTTTTAAGACATTTTTGTAGAATCAAGAAAAATTTCATGGGAAATATAATTTAATTTCAGTGGCCACGTTGAGGGTCGACTGACTCATGAGTGATAAAATTTTGGATGTGTTTGATGAAGCGTAATTCAGATAGAGTTGTAATCCAGGCTCATATGATCCCATGGGGACAGAGGTGATGTGATTTCTCCTAGCAAATGAGACATCTAAATGGAGTCCACTTTTAAGGAGTACATAGCACCAGAGGATACTGCAGGTGTGAAGCACACACTCTTACAGCTCATGCCAAGTAATGCTTCTTAAATGATACACTGGGGCACTATTTTATGTAACTTGCCATCAGATGACATAAATTCTCTGACAACTCCTAACTACACTGAAACAAGCGTTCTTGGAATAGGTTGTAGTACTGAAGCCAAGCACTTAATCAGGTGTAACATGAGGCTTTGACATGATTTACTGCCTGCTGGTAGCTTGTACTGGGACTGTATTGTCCTTCTGTATGTACTGTGTAATAGTTTTAAGCTGTTGGACAAGACCCTATTGTAAACAAGCTGACGGGCTTAACTGGGATGCCCTGTAAAAATATGTTAATAAAAACTGAAGTAATTATACAAGATCCTATTCCTACTGTTTCTGTTTCCCAAACTATTCCCAATAGTAAAGTACAGGCCATGCTCTTAACTCTTGCTGCGCTGATGCTTTGCTAATGCCTGGTAGAGTTCTAATCCTTGTTTCAAAAAGGTTCAATCATTACATGCCATCTCAGCTGGCTGCTGGTGTGCCTGAGTTCTATTCTGCCTTGGCTTACGGAGTGCAGAAGTTACCAGAGAAATAAAGCTTATTCTCAAGGGGTCGCATAAATTTATTAGCACTTAATTTATTTCATGTCCCTTCATGTCTCTGCTTAGTCAGGTCTATGGAGTGAGTTCTGAGGTGGTACTTTATTTAAGTTCAAGGAGTTTCTCAAATGAGTTAACTTGTGTTTGGTATTAGTATATTATGTCAGGTCCCTGTGACCTAGAGCTATTAGGTCAGCAGTAAACAGTTTACAGCAGTAGACCCTTCATGGGTGCAATTTTCAGAGGGGTACTCTGAAAAAACATAATTCACTGAGGACAACCTTAACTAGACTTTCCAGATACTGAAAGTATGAGTTCTTGCAAAATGAGATGTTGGTCCTTTAAAAGAAAGATGAGCTCTGGTGGGTTTAGCCATGCTGAATTTTTTAAGGAAATAGATGCAGAGAGGTGCATACTGAGAGTTTTCTCACAGAAATCGCTGCATTATGTAGGGTGAGAAATTCAGGAGGAGAAGGTGACCTCCATGAAGGGCTCATTTCATTAACCTGCCTGTGGTTCCTGGAGGACCAACACCTCTGTTAGAGGGACTCGCCTCAGTCTGCAAGGAGTAGCACTAAGAGTAAGGACAGCATGGTGGTTCGGAGGGATTTCTGGTTCCTCCCTCTGTTCTCCTCACCCTAGAGCTCTACAAAATACAAGTCCTCTGGAATATGACCAGGATTTTAGTAGGATCTCAAAGGGACCTGCTGGTGGCTCTAGAGAAATGCGTCAATCCCAGTTGGAAATAGCTCCCTCCCACTCCACCCATTTCTTTAAAAGACAAACTTGTGATATCCTTCCTTTTGGGAATCATATGCGTAATTTTGACTGTAAAGCAGGCATCAAATTGTTTTTAGGAAGGATTTGAACCATCTCCATAGTTGGAAACAATGCCTGTGTGTTGTGTGGTGGTTTGTGGAGAGGGAGGGTTGTGTGTGTGCAGCTGTTGAAAGCCATTAAAAAGTGACCTGAGCCCCCCTGAGAGCAAGCCTGGCATTAACTGTAAATTGATATATCTGGTCTAAAACACTAATTTCAGATTTCTGTATGGCAGAGTTTTGCTAAGTGTTCTTATTCCAGGTATACTGGTTACACTCATCTTTCATGCACTTTTAAAAATAGACTGCACAGCAAGTCATCAGCTGTTGGTGCAATTTAATAATTGAAGAGTTAATCCTTCAAATATGAATCAGAAGAATGAATTCCTTGGATGTATTTCCAGCATAGTACTTAATTTAAAACCTATCTTAAAAAAAAAAAAAAAGAAAAAAAGGACAGTTTTGATTTTATATTACAAAAGGAAATATTATTTTTCTTGCTTCTTTTTAAATTTAGAAATGTATGTTGTCTTTGCTCTGTTAAATGTTTATCACTGAATGCTACAGGACCTACTGTTGTGATTGTTCTGCCTGAAGTTTTAGTAAAGCTTGGAAAAAAGTTGGTAGTGTTGGAGAGAGCAAGATGGTGGGTCCTGATTTAGGTTTGAAAGAAACTTGAAAGCAAACCTCCCATGATGCAAACACTGCTTCCTTAGTTCTGGCATCCTTTTTTTTTTTCCCCTGATCTGATTAATTTAAAGTTACTGCAGTGAATTTAAAAGATTGGCGTGCTGGTTGTTTTCTAGGCACCAGTAACAAAGGTGAAATGACTTGATCGAGGCAGGAAAGCTGGGTACCTGAGGTAATGTCGTTGCTGGATAGGTAAGCAGTTGTTACCTGCAGGAGATACTTCCCTCTAAAATCCCAGAGCTGACGGAATCTAGATATGGTGCCTCAAAACCATATTCTTGAGTTCATGGAAGCACTTAATTTTTTAAAGGCCGTGGTTATTATTTCTTTCGATTCCTGTGCGTAGGACGAGTTCCAATGGCTCTGGAAGCAGCTGTGCAGGACAGCAATTGCTTCTTTTCAGTGGGAATATAGAGCTCATGAGTAAGTGTGTACCCTTTGTGTCTGCTTATGAGTTGTTTGGGTTTTTTAAATTTTTTGTTGCTGTTTTTGTTTACCGTTAGCTTAATGAAAACACAAGGAATGGAATTTAATTTTCACAACATAACTGTCTTCAAAGCAACAACAGCAAAAGCAAACATGTAATAGTGCATGTAAATGAGCATCAATGACCATTGGGGGGGCCGTTGCT
Source organism: Corapipo altera (assembly GCF_003945725.1). Lineage (NCBI taxonomy): Eukaryota > Metazoa > Chordata > Aves > Passeriformes > Pipridae > Corapipo > Corapipo altera. The sequence continues at coordinate 3,547,792 of NW_020884877.1, forward strand.
CATTTTTAATAAAAAAAGGCTGTTGCACTTCCCTGACTTCTTTTTATTTCTCAGCTTCTGTCTGCACCAGTTTGTATGGGAGTAGCACAACCTACTTTGAGCAAGATAAAGCTGAAAGCTTTAAAAGGAGATGAACTGTAACCTTCAGAATACCGTTTATTCACTCAAATGTGATAGTCATGGTAGTCACGTCTTGCAAAACATTTTGCCCTAACTTGTCTCTAAATTTTTCATTGTTGTGGTTCAAATTCATCATTCATTTCCCTCCCTAAGCCAACGAGACTCAGGAAGGAGTCATGGTAGAAGGTTAAAGCCTGTTGTATAACTCAGTATTTATGCTGCGTGCCTTTTGCATACAGTAAAAGCATCGGGGATTAATGAAAGCATTTTAATGGATTTCTATATTCCTGAATCATAGCAGAACCATGAGATCACTACAGATAGCCTGACTACCAGATTTTTCAGGTTGGGTACTGGTACTCTATATTATTGAGTATAGTTTTTCTATGCATTTGAAAAATTATGTGGTGAATGAATGGTGGGTTTTTGTTCCCCATTGTATTTTTATGCTGTATAAGATGCATGATAAGGCTAATCAAAATAATTTTGACAAATAGAGAATTAATCTTAAATTTGATTACAAATTAATGTGTCTTCTATCCTTTTTGCTGAAAAAGTGAAGCCACTCTAGAATGTAATTTTGCAACACATAGACTCTATGGACTCATATTCATTCCCAATTAATGATAAAATAAGTAATGTCTTCCCATAAATACATTCAACAAAAAGTATAAAAGTAAAATAATCATCTGTTTATTCGAAGTTACGGTAAGAACACAAGTTACATCTGCCTGTGACATGTAGGATGTCTCTCACCATGTGGAACAATTACTGTGTGTAATGCCTAGGACCAGACTGCTCAGTGCACTGAAAGGGTGATGGAAAAAAAGGCTGAAAGTGCACAGCATAGGACGACCTCACCCGTGAGCAGTTTGTGATGCCTCTGCAGCCACTGTGTTTCAGCAAAGCAACTTAGACTAACCAGAGTGTGAAATAAATTAATGCTTCTATTCATTCTTTTAACAGCCTGGATATATTGACCTGATTTATTACCCCCATCAGATTTCTCTAAGAAGAAACGGTAGGAAGCTTCTTTTACCATTGATCTTGAGGAGTGCAGGGACCACATTGTAGGCTGGATAAAGGGCATTTCTTTTATCATCCTGTATCTTGTATACCATACCCTCTTATCCGCATGGGTTTACATCGTGTGATTATAAAAGCGGTGTCATCTGATTTACCATTATTCTGCCATCAAATTACCAGTGCCTAAGCCTCAGAAGTCAAGGATTCTTGCAACTCCCCTGCCAGAGGTCCACTATAGCATTTTGAGTACAGAATGTGTCGATTCTGAACACAAGACTAGAAAGTCATTACTTAATGCTGCTACCAAATATATAGATGAAATATCACCATATGGATCGTTGCAATGCATGTAAAAAATAGAGTCGGTGTGTATGGCTTGTAGCTGACTTTCCCCCTCCCTTTAGCTGCTAGGGACCCTAACTTCTCCCTTTTTAATGGGCCCCCTTTACTTCATTCTGGCATTGTCAGTGGGCCTTAGGCTGAGTTTCATATGGGTCTTTGAAGGTTATCTATACTGCTGGAGGGAATCATAAGGAGGATTTAATACAGGTGTAAATAAGACACAATAGCCCCATTCATTGCTCCGTTTATAAAGTCATTAAAATATGAGGAGAGTGACTTCAAAATAGCAGAATGAGAACATGTCCAAGCTCCATTAGAAACTGAACAAACTGGGCAAAAATTCACATTTTCTTATAAAGTGATAATTGTTTGCTATAGTGACCATCTGGAGCTTGAGAAGAATAGCTGAAATAAGCCTAACTCTTTCAGATATGAGCTTTCCTTAACCAACCATCAAATTGGTTAATGGTTTTTTTCACCACCATAATCAAGATAAAGCAGCTACAGTGAAACACTGTAGTGGATAACGCTATCAAAAGCTTTCCACATGGATATAAGTTTGCCCATCTGAGCAATGACATCAAAATATCTAACATTGTTCTAAAGAAAAAGGCAATGCATGCATTTAGGCAGACCTTCATCAGTGGCTTAAAATTCCTTGTACAATTTTTGCATGTGTGCAAAAGGTGCAGGGCTTGTAGAAATGAAGATGTGTAGCAGGCAGGATTTAATACATAACACCAGTCCAAGCAGACTGTTTTAGGGCATGGGGGAGAATTCACATCTAATTACTACTAAGCATACTTTTTTCCGATTTTCCTGGTTTAATTTCAAAGCATAGAAACACCGTTTTCCTTGTCTTCTGATTGCTTAAGTTATTCTGATTGTTAAAATACATTTTGTATAATTTCTCCACTTAGCCTTACAGTGCCCCCTTTGAGCATCTGTTTTAATTATACTGAAGCAAGCTATGATTTTGCTGGCTTAAAATTTCCAAGACTGAACGCCAGTAGCAATGTGCTTGGCTACTGCCTTTCTCTAGTTCTGCCAAAGCAGAAATTCCCCAGGCTATTCACTCCTGATTTTTTTTCCTTTTTTTTTTTTTTTTTCAAGGAGGGTATCAAACTTTAAACAAGACATGCAGGATTCAGCATTGGTTCTGATTTACTTTCAGACTCATTTATAAACACGTGACCCTTCCTCTGCAAAAATAGTGCCTAGGAGAACCCAAACAATGAAAAAAAAATCTGCTTCTTTTAGCAATGAGAAGAGAAGGGGTTGGAATAGGCTCGGCATGGAAGTGTAATGGTGGTGAATATTAAGCCTTGCAGCTCTGTTTACAGCTGTAAAGGATGTTTTCTTGTAATCTCATTCTTGTCTTTATGGTTATTATACTGAATAACTTATTCTGTTTGCTCAGGAGATGTCTGTGTTTGGCATCCTGTGGAGTTGGAATGCATAATACTTTTTTCTTTTTTTAGGAAGAGTACACGGAAGAAAGAGAATAAGACAATATTTAACACACATCCTTTGTGCAGATAAAATGAGTTGCCATACATTACTGTTATGTTTGAAAGCAGCTATAGCTAAATGGTTAACAAGGAATGGGGCAGGGGGAAGGAAATGCTGCTCAAGATTTCTTAACAAGGATAATAGAAGGGAAAAAGCAGATGAACACAAATTCTCTTTTTTAAAAAAAAATAAACAAACTTGTCTTTTGGTACCAACTGAAAAAAAAGTGATATCTAAGATCAGTCATCAGCCTTACCTTTAAAAAAAATTAAGACAAGACTTAGTTTTTGTATGCATAGTGTCCCTAGTTAAAATTACGAACTATTGTCATATTAAATGAATGATTATGCCTCAAAACACCAACTCTGAGGGAACATCTGCAGTGAAGACTAAAGGATGACTTCAGCTCATGCTAGCAGTCCTTTTTATGCTCCATTCTACCATGACTGTGCTCTTGGACACATCAAAGGTGGTTCAAGAGGCATATGGGTCTCTCAGCCATGGGTTCCAGCTGCTGTAGCTGGTGTTCTCCTAAGTTTAAAAGTTTAGCTGGCACCTGGGGTCAGACTGCTTTTCTTTTCTTTTATTCAGCTTACATTTCTGTGAATTTAGGAAAATACAAGTTGAGGGGAGCATTCTCCTCATCTGTGTCATAGTCTTCTGCTAATGAGGACAGACAAGCTGTGTCCTAAAGGAAAAATTAGCTTCTTAAGTGATAATTGGGTGTTCTTGTGTTGTATATCAGTGTGGTGGTGAATTTAACCCAGTGTGAAGCAGTGGCATGATCCTACATCGTGTTTGGGCATCAGGAAGTTTGTCTTGCTATATGCTTTCTTTTAAAGTACAGAGATAAAATTATTCTAAACAAAAAGCCCTGAAATGGGTGTCTGTTTTAAAATATCCATGTAATGTGGACAAGGGATGTTTATGTTAACAATGACATACCCATCACATCTTTATGTAAATAGCTTGGTATCTGGGCTTCATGATGTGTTGTATTTGGAGTGGTGGCAGATAAGAGCTTTGGGACAAAACCAGACTCTCCTGAGGAAGTGTTAATACAGCTGCAGGATCAAGTTAAAAGGTGAAGTCCTTCACCATCTGATACCTGCTCCAGTACTAGAGCCTGTTTTCCAGAACAGAGTTTATTTGCTGAATATGAATTTTACTAAATTTCATAAAAGTTTGGTTGCAGTGAAGACTGAAAAAGCAAGAAGGATAAGAGGCTGCAGGAGTAGCTGCAACCCTTTCTCCACTCCAGTTGGAAAGGATGTGGAGAACTGAGTATGATTGGCAAGTAAGAGTGCACTTGCTCCCTGACTAGTTGAATCTTGATTGCAGAGGAGGACTTTATTTCTGCAGGTTGCTGGACATGTTAATGGGTATTTCATATGCATTTCTATGCACATTTTCCTGTGGCAACACTTTTCTTCAAAAACTGCAAAGATTAAACTGCAGTATTACTGCAGACGTGAATAATACAGACACTGAGTGAGCTAGCACAGTAAGAAAGGAGTCTGCCCTGAGGGGAGGAGTGGGAAGTTCCAGTGTAACACATTGAATGTTTCGACAGTGGTATATCCATGATTACTAAGTTCATGAGAAGCTGTTGAGCAACAGCACACAGAACAGATAAGTGAGTAAGCATTTGAAAAGCCTTATTTTAGTAGACTGATAATTATGCAGGGCTATTCTAATTTCACAGGATCTATTTCAGTGTATGATCTGAACCACTATATATGAAAAGTATAAGTTCAAAAGGCTTCATAAGAATCTAATACTAGTAGAAATAGTTTTGTTATTAAAAAATTGTGCAAAAGCCTTTTTATTTTAAATTAAACACCTCTGTGCTTTTTGTAATAATATTGCAGCCATAGACCACTGGCATAATCAAAACACAATAAAATTACTAATCAAAGGATAAAATGAACCTATATAAATTCCCCTCATAAATGAGTTGAAGGGAGTAGTTTTCTGAAGGGTATGTTTTTAAAACTGATGTGATATTTGGTTTCTGGCTTTTAGTATGGCTTTTAATTTGGAATCTTCTCTCCTAACATGCACAAGGAATAGCAAATTAGTACATCCAGTTGTTACCTTTGGTACAAAGATTCGACATCTCTTTTTAGCTTTTAGACAGAGAAGAACAAAGTAAAAGCCTTTTAGAGTGAGGATGTGCCCTTCTGTTTTTCTGTAAGACTCCAGGGCAGTTTCCTTTAGTCTCTAGGTTTACAAGGACAGCCCCAAACTCACGTAGGTGGCTGAGGCAAATTGCATCAAATCCTGAACATTTTGCTATCTAAAGTCCAGCTTTCAAATCCAGCTGCTACCACTTGGGATAAGCTCATTCCTTTTGGTCTGATCAATGCTTAGCAAATAAAATCTGGCTGTTCAAAAGACTGAGGACATGATAAACTCAGACACCTGCCCATATCACAGTCTGGATGTTCAAACAAGACCGAGTTGTTCATTAACATTGATAGCCTTTAAAAGAAATTCTCCCTTACGTCTGAACTTGATTAAGGCCTCATGCCTCTCAAACTGCACTGCCTAGAGATGAGCAACTGCAGAGTAATCAGGGTTGATGTCCTAGTTTCTGCTGTGGGAAAAAATAAAGTCATTTTCTTTGCGAGCTTTGAGATCTCAAAGTGGCAACAGTTGGTGAGTGTTTGTATGAAATGTGCAGTGGTCTCTTCAGCACTTGTTCATTCCTCTGAGCCCATGCCTGCTGGAACTTCTCACATGGAGAAAGTTATCTGTTCTTTAAACAAGAAAATGTAAATTAATGTCTTTTGTAGGAAGCGTGCTGAATAAGGATCTCCTACAGACCTAGTTCTCTATGTAGGCAGAGACAGTTCCTGGACTCAAGCCATTCATTTTTCTCCCTACAGTCAAAAACATTCATTATAGCCTACGTAGCTTTTCTTGAAGTCTATTAGCTTTGTTTGCAATAAAGACTCCAGCCTTTTGGAGACCTTTCTATCTTTTCTGGTGTGCTATCTTGGTAAAGATACCAGCCCTAATTCTTCCACCATGGCAAATGTGTGTTGTCCATCCTTTCATCGGATCACAGAATCTCCCTTGCCATGAACGTTCTTTCAAGGGCTTGAGAAGCACACATATCCTCAGTATCTGCTTCTCCTTTGGATTTTTATACTGTTTGTTTCAACAGCCTGCTCTGTTCTGTGGCCTTGCCAACACATTGATGACTGTGACAACACCCTTAGTGTGATGCCAGACCATTGCACAGAATAGTTCTCTGTAAAGTACGGTGCAGGAACCCTCATTGTGCATCCTACAGTGAAAGTTTTGCTGGCATTGTCCCTGCTAAGTGCTAGATATAAGAGTCAGTACATCAAGGAACTATGACCAATCTGGACTCTTATTATTATTTTTTTTTTATAGGCATCAAGAAGCAAATGAGTTGGGGAAGAGGGGCAGGCACCCTTTTTCTCATCAGTTTCCTAATATTTATAAGATATATGGTGGGAACAATCCTTGTGCACTAAATACAATGCATTTAACTCTCAATGGGATGGGTGATATGCTTGAGGAAAGGTTCCCATTTTACCTCATTCTCTCAGGACCCCCTATCTCATTAGTTTTTTAAGACAAAAAGAGTAATTTGTCCCTTAAGCACGTGATTCAGAGCTCATGGACAAATTATGAAGAAGAAACAGCAGCTTTTTAGCTGTTTTCTCTCTCTAAATTGTGCTTTTCTGAAGAGAATAATCATAGAAACCATAGGATCATGTGTGAACCCTTTATAGTTGTGTGTTATATTAAAACAGTAAATCGCTTTCATGAATGTGCTTTTTCTGTGTGAAGCTGTTGAGTAATTTAGTCCAAAGTCAGCTGAACATCTCTAGTTACTCCAGAGATAACATGTCCTACACATGGTTTAAATTAATATTTGTTCAGGGCCGTCTAAAGCAAGTATCCAATCTGCTTGTTTAGTAGGTGTCAGTTAGAAATATCTCTATTTATGCGTGTGAAATGTGACCTTCAGACATGTTATGGTCTGCTGGGTAATCCTCCAAAAATGGCTTGGCATAGGGTTTTAATTTATGTTCTTCTTTTTTTACCTTTTTTACCCCATATTGGAAGCAGGCACAATACACAGGGCTTGTGGGAATGGTCAGCCCCAAGCCTGTGCATCTGTTTGAGGAGCAAAAATAGTGATCTTTGTTAAGCAGTTATTATGGATTTTTCAGAGCGTATTTGCAGAGTTCAAAGCCTGGTTCAGCCCACCTCTTCAGCTTCAAATGAGCACGTGTTTAGGAATAGCACTTAAACATGAACAAGGTTTAAGAACTTCACTGGCTGCAGTCTTTCAAGAAGTAGCAGAACCTTTTTAGTTAAAACAGTACTGGACATAAAGATAGTTTACTACTCATGCAATAGGAATGTTTCTTAATGAGTAAATAGGAAATAACAGTGTGAATGTTTTGAGGAAAAGACAGTGACCATCCATTGAGGAGATTTATGAAAGCTAATGGTTTGTAACACATGTTATAGGGCAACACATGCACAGGACCAAACACTGTCGCTATACAGAATTTGTTTCTAATGCATTTATGTAAAAATGGAGATCTATATATTACACATAATAATAATAACAACAGAGAATAACTAAATCATACACTATCAGTGAATGCTGAAAGTGTTGGTGTAAGTTATGTTTTTTACAGAGAGAGATTGGTGATTAATCTGGCAACATTTAATAAAGTATATTTTTTGATTCAATAGGTAGTAGAACAGCTCGAATAACAGCATTGATGAGGAGTTAATAGGGCAATGTAGAGGAAAGTTGCATTGGTGTGTTTGCTCTATTTCTATTTGGATAGAGTCAAAAGTTTGGCTGAGGCATCAGTTACATCATTGTTGCCTTGCTTCATCCAGTAGAATTGCAGTTGGTTCATGCTGGCATGGCTGGGGCTGTTCTCAAGGTCCTTGCTTCAAGAAGGTTGTAAATAGCTTCTCTTACAAGCACTTCATTCACCTGTGATGGAATCAGAAACACACCATATACATATGTTATTAATTTGCTGCTTCTTGGCAAAAATTTGCACTCCTAAAGAGTTCACTATGTTGTAATAAAGATGGAGAACAAAGAATTTGCTATTTCCCTGCAAATAAGACATGCGTAATCCCCAGTGAGGAGTTAACATTTGGGGAACATAGGAAGAACTCTGGTGCTGGCAACATCTGCCTGGCATGTGCAGTCACATCCTTCACAGATGGGTTACCTTTCATGGGCATTTCTTGCAATTAGATTGGAAGAAATAATTGTCCTTATATGTCCTGGATAAGCTGATCTCTTTTCTTTAGCTGGCAGGGGAAGTGGAAGGCTCTCAGGTTTACAGAATTACTAAGAAGGAACTTCCAGAAACATCTCATTTAGGAGTTCTTTAGCAATCGATTTTTTCATGCTGCACTTCTCTTTATTATTTATACCATTCATAGACTGGTGCATAGCCAGCAAAGACTTTGGCTGAGTTGTCCATTTCTCTGTACTTTTGATTGGAGTCAAAAAATTTTGGACCCACAGCTTAAAACTTGCATAGTTAGTTCCCCTTTAAACTCTTTAAGAAAATCACAAAGATGAGAGACTCATCCATAACTAAAGGAAATACAACTGTCATAATTCCTCATCTATAACTGCCTGGACACTGTTAATTATTTGTATTTAGGATGAGACCTTTTAAAAAGTCATTCCCTTTTAAAAAGTCATTCTCTTTTAAACTTCTGTTGGCTAAAGCGATGCAATGCCTTTTCTAAAACCATCTTCTGCTTATGTAAGAAGTGGACTTGCATTTTTTAAAATTCTAGTGGAAATTGCAGAGTGGTTTTAAATAGTGGGAGAAATAATAATAAAGCCTTGAGATATATGTATTGTAAAAATTTCAGATAATTTTACGCTACAGCACAGGAACGGTCATTCCCAGTCTGCAGCAACTTGTTAAACCTCAAAATGTGAGATGTAATATTATAATATACTTGGCTTTATTCTGAAAGTGAGTTTACATATACCTACAGTTCAGTACCAATGCCTTTGTGTTGGGTAATTTTGTCGGCAAGAATAGTTGTCATCCAGTATCCTTAACACAAATACAAGTTTTCTTTCTAAGCAGAGTTTTTGATAACAGAGGATAACAGCACAAGAATGTGTCATTACCGTGTCCATGTGCCTGTGGGAAGGAGGATCCCCACAAAAAGATGCTACGTGTGATTAGAAATCTCTACCTTTAACACATCACATATTGTGCTTGGGAATCCACAAAAATACATACATTACGAAATGAAAGAGTTCTGTGAGAAGTATATGAAATTGGAAAAGAATGTCCATAATTACTCTGCAGCAAAGATTTTCAGGCTGTATATCCCTGTGTGTGTGGAGATTGTATCACAAATACTTTACCAGTGATGTTTGTCTTTAGCTGCAAAAAGAAACTTTTCCCTAGTGCTACCTGGATTCAAACTGAAGATTTTTCTTTTGCCACTTAATGTGTGGAATGATCTGACATAATCCCCTGAATCTCACAGGACACTAGGCCTTCCCCTCTCCTAATTAAAGGTTTTATGACTTGCTTGAGGGGGTGCTTGTGAAGGGATGCAGAGGGAAGAGAGATTGATTTGTTCTACTAGGAAAAATAGGACCTTCTCCTGTTCTGTGACATCAATAGTAAAGTCCTTTGGGTAAGCAGGGGAATATTATTTAGGAACTCTGAAATTTCAAGCCTTGTCTCTGATCAAACTCTTCCTTAAGCTCTCGAAATATGTTCCAAAATTGCAGAAGTAGTGAGATGGCAGTTTAGAAGGTTCTTGCAGCTCTCATATTTGAATTTTTTTTGGTGGGCGTTTTTCTTAATTTTAATGGGTGTAATTGCTCTTGAACTGAAAAGCAGAATTACTAAGGCAGGTTAGTAGGGAAAGTTGTATGTGGTTTGTTTAAAAAACAATAAGAAAAGAAAACATGACTCAGTGTGCTGATCCAGCAGCTACTGAGTCCTTTTGACATGCAGTATCTGATTCCCTGGGGAGTCCCTTTTTCTGTGCACTCCATCCAGATACTTACAGAGAGAAACCAGAAAATAATCACCCAAATATAGAGCAGATAAACCACACTAGGGTTCATTCTGCACTGTGGCTACTGGGTTGGGTTACTGAGATCCCTGAATCAAACTGAGGATGTGCCTTTGTACAATGGGCACAGAACTGCAGTGCCTGCCAGTGTTGAATTCCCTATGAGTTCTTCCATCCTTCCCTGCTACTGGCTGCTGAGGAGGACACCCATGTGGGTGTTGTAACTTGTTTGTGCTTAGGTAGAGATCTCACCAGTGTTTGCAGTGATGGGGGGACTTTTCCAGATGTACCTTTTCAGAGGCCTGAATGTGTTGACATCTCAGGGGAGCACTTGGCTGTTTGATAGAGGCTGGTGTGTGATGGTAGGAGGTGGGGGCTGAGCCACCTCCATACCAGGGGCTCCTTGGCTGTCACAAGACTGTTAGAATGAAATGTGCAGGTTAGGACTTTGGTAGCTTGCATAAAGCACCAAACTGATTTCAAGACTGAATTAGCCAGAAAAAAAGGTGAGTGCTGCTACTCAGATCCTGTCCAGTGCTTATTCCCAACACACAGGGTGAAATCTCCCCTGGGATGAACTCTTCTCTTGAATTCTAGGTCTAGACCCTCAGGCTGTCTTATGCAGGTCTGTGCTGCAAAGGAGAAGAATACCACACTAATTGAAGGCATATTGCTATCTCTGGACAAAAAGATAAAATCCTTTGCAAATGAGGAGACATCATGGCAAAATGGAAAGCTGGCAGTGTTTTAACAGGCGGGAATACAAATCCTGTATAAGATCCACAGTTGGAGAAGGCAGATGATCTACCTCAGTACTGAATTAACCTATGTTTTCCAAAGCACCTGAGGAGCATTCCAGCGAGTGGCTGTACGGAGTGGCTGTTCTGACTTGTATGCAGTTTAGTTTGACACAGGTGGGGGAAGGATGAGCCGTGTTCATGTACAGTCTTTGCTTTCTGGTTTTCCAGTCACAAAACTAGAATTCTCTGGACCACTGGCAGCTTGCTCTTTGCATCATTCACCTGTGTACACATAGAGCTCAAACCTGTGGCCATTTTTCATGACAAAGAAGCCAGAGACTATTATTGCTAAATCCCCTGCTCAGTCTTAGAGTAAGATTTCCTGTCGCTGTCTTATGAGTACTTGTTTGGGTTTTTTTTGTCTGAAGTAGGAAAGTATTCTAACTACTGTAGAGTGTATTCCCAGAACTCCTGGTATGCACTCAGTCCCACTGAACAGAGATATAGATGCCGTGTTTTATGAATGAGCAGAATTTTCTCACTGAGTATAGGAAAAATGGCCAAGCTTGGTCTTGTGGCTAAGCATGAGATTAGAAACATGAGCATCTAAATTGTGTTTTCTTCTCTGTTGAGGAAATGCTATACTTATTTTTTTTGGTTGTGTTATTCTTGGTGACTCAATTTCTTAATTTATGAATGGGAAAAATCTCATATATTTGATCTCTCTACATATGAGAACTGTATATCCAAAGAAATCTGAAATAATAAATCATGTCAATCAGTAACTATCATAGTGTCTGAAAGAAAGATTAAGAAAAACAAGGATTGATTTTTCTTTTTATTTTTTTTTAACTATTGAAAGCTAATTTTAAGTTGTAAATAATAATACCTGTCCTAAGTATTGATTCATTAATTATGGTATTTAAATGCATGGTTCGACGAATGAAACATATCTGAGAGTGCTTCTACCCATCCAATTCTAACTAATACCATCAAATGTTTCTGTATTTCTAGTGAGCTATCCTCATCCTAGAGCCATGAGCACAACTGAGACTAGATTATGCTCCTGCCTTGCTGCAAATCTTGACAGGCAGTGCAAATTATGTTTCACAGTAGTTTGGGTTTTGTCCTCTGAAGTGGCTGGCTCAGCTGTTCTTTGCCTCTCGTCTCAGCAAGGCTGGTTTAGGAGGTACTTCTAGCCATTGACTAGTGCTCTTCTAATTGCCAGGGACTGTCACAGACCAGTCCAAGGGCTGTTGTGTGTTTGACTCATGGTTTGTCAGACTAAACAGGACCCTGAAGTTTCAAGAACAGCCATTGTTACAACAGTGGGTTTTGTATCTGACTTGCTTGGCTCGTGAAGCTGTAGGCCTTTAGGCTGTAATCAAGAGACTGTAATCCACCCGGTGGAAACACACAGAAAAAGAAAAGGAAAGGGAAAAAAAAGATTGTCTGTAAATAAGCATCTGTTAAACTGCTCTTATGTACATGGACGTCTGCCACAGCTTCTGGTGAGATGTGGGAGCTGCAAAACATGGATGCAGCCACATTCCCATTTTCTCTCTGAAATGGCTGTAGGCTGTTGCTGAACAAAGCCTCTGCCTGTGCCCCTTAAAAACGACATCTGTGTGCTAAAGAAAGCATATTTAATGATTCAGTAGTTAGAAATTCCCCTTAAATGTTCTCCAGGTAATATCTAATGTTAGAGAGAGACCTAAATTTGTGTTGAATACTGATCATCCCTGATCTCTTATATGGCCCAGGATATACTATTTGGCTTTAAGAAATGAGCAATATCTTAAAGAAAATAATTCTCTGTGTCTGCCTGATCATCTGTGACGAGGCATATCTTTTAGTTTATTTTAGATTTTCTTTTTTCATTCACTGCAGATTATATCAGCGATAATTCAGGTAGTCCAGTAGATGTAGTAAAAAGAAAAAAAATATTCTAGATTGAGTTGGATACCCTTTGCATTGTGCTAACTTGCTGTAGGGAAAGAACACATGCTTTGGGACTAACGTTTCCTTCTTTTCTTACCCCACAAAGCAAAGAATGTATGACATAGTGATAGGCTGCTAATTCACATTTTATAGTGAAAACAGAAAATTTCCCCAGAATAAGGATGGATAATAAGATATCCTTTTTTGCACAGACCTGAAAACCAGGGGGAAAATGGAGTGCTGGAAGGCTAGGGGAAAACTCTGGATATTTTTGTTTTGTTTCCTGGAGGACAAATCAGTTTAACGAAGATGCTAAATATTATCTGTATTATAAATGCTACCAAATATCTCATCTTTTACAGATGCACATTCTTATTTACAGGAATCTAAGCATCAAGTGGGCATGAAGAGTGCACCTGAGAAGTAGCCACTGTTACCCCTTTTGAAGCACAGGGGTAAGAGCACTAAAGGAAAGCTGCACCACCTTTTTTTCGTGTGTGATGCTTCTCTTTGGATCAAATGGAGAATTTTAATCTCTGAGGTAGAAAATTTTGTATTTTCATGCCAATGCGATGATAATTCATGCCATGTGACTTATGATAATTTTAATATGTAAAGTTGAAATAGATACTTTCTCAGTGAAATATTTGCAGTCAGTGTCTTGTGATGTTGCTTACTGTTCTGGCTGTGTTGTTGATAAATAGTGTTGACTGCACAGTAATTGCTTTCCTTACTGAAACTTGAATTTAGTTTTCATTTAGATTTGGAATAGAAGGAAATTACTTTCTTTTTTTTCCCCTTTCATTATTTGGGAAAGAATGCAATAACTATTTCCCAGAAAGTAAGCTGAGTCATGAGCAAAGCACTCACCTGAATGGAGAATGGGGTGAAAGGTTGGGGTCATGGTGCTGCTCAGGAATGGTTCTTGCTTGTGTCTCTTTCAAACCACCCCAAACCTAAATTATTCTGCTTAGAATACCTACATCAGACTGTCACTGTTTTCCTAGAACTGAATTTTGACCAAGCTTTCCATTTTTCAGCAGGAAAAATATTTTGTTGAAGTAGTTTTTGACCACTTCTAATGAAACCTGTCATTAATTTTACAGATATAAAAAAGTAAGGGCAAGACAAATCTTAGGAGCTAAGCATCTGTGCTGAAAATCTGCAGATAATAAAATAGTGATGAGTCTATGAATCAGCAGGGCTGCAGGGCTCTAATTCCTGGGATTCATCCGAAGGCAGTCTTCAACACTTGCATAGTTACAGATTTGAAAAACTGTGTGAGAACACAATCTCTTTCTATAAACAGGACTACCAAGGAATATCTCACATGTAGCATTTACTTTGAAATATCTGAAGTTGATATAGATATCTATCTCAGAAGAGCAGGCTCTGGTGTGGGGCTTGGGGAAACTGTGGGAAGTGTGCTGGGAACTTGGAACAGGATGAGGGATTGTGCTGTTTTAATGAGAAAGGCTTTTAGAATGCATTTTGCATCTTTACTCTGTGGTTCTGATCATATTGAATCCGGTGATACAAACCAGATTTCTTCCACATTCTGAAGAGTTTTGTTGTGTATCTGCAGTTCAGGTCCTCCTCTCACAGCTATCTATCAAGTGTAGGTTTGGCTTGTGGTCGAATGGAAGCTTATTGCTGTTTAAAAACAACCCAGCTTGGAAAAAGCCCTCTTGCAAATATGAGAAAGTAAGAAAATGAGCTAATTGTTTTTTAAGAAAAAGCACAAGCACTGAAACTTTTCACACGGCGTATTTCTCCAGGAAGTGTGTCGGTGTAATATGTAGACCTACAGATCTGTGCGATGGGGAGTTTTCAAGGGGGTGTGGGGACAAACATCTGTTCCTTGCGCTCAGTCCTAGAGACACGGTATGAGCACAGCCCTTTAGGGCTTTTTCTTTTTTTCCCTGTCTTTTCACACAATGGAGTAGTCGCCTTCCATTGTTGATGGCTCATGGGCTTATCGGGCAGGATTGGATAGATGAGATATGTTACGCAAAGCTTGCTGTAAATACTTAGATTCAGTCCAGGAGGTGCTGAAAAACATTATTGCAGAAATCGAGTGGGAGGTGTTGCTGGGTTTCATGCTGAAACAGTTAATCGGGAATAATTCACCATAGTTAGCTGTGAGTCAGTTTCTCTTTTTTGCTGGTTAGTTTTCAAAGGCTTAAGGTGAGCTGCGCAGGGGTGAAAAACGA
>NW_020884877.1:3563171-3690365 GCF_003945725.1 Corapipo altera
GCGGCGCCTCCGCCCCCCGGGCGGGCGGGGAGGGGCCGGGGCTGAGCCCCGCTCCGCTCCCCGGCTCCTCGGCAGGGCTGGGCTGGGCTGGGCTGGGCAGCGTCCGCCGCCGGCTCGGGGCGGGAGGCGTCGGGCGGTCGCGGGACGGCGGGCAGCGCCTTTCGGCGGCACAGGTACAGCTCCCCCCGGGACACCGCGCGGCTCCCTTTGTTCTGCGGGAGCGGGGCGCTCCGGCAGCCCGGCGCGATGGGGATGCATGGGGTCGGCGCCGCAGCGGCTTGGGGTGGTGGTGTGGGGGCTCGGTGCCGGGTCCGGGAACCCCGGCGCCTCCTGGGCGTCCCTTCCCCTGGCAGAGCCGCGGCTTCGGGACGCTTTGCTGGCGCTGTGTCTTTCCTTACCATGTGGTGGGTGGCTGCGGGCTTCGGGCAGCTTCACTTAGGCACGACCACTGGTGCGCGCACACGCAGAGACCGTCCGGGGCTCTCATCTCACCCCCTGTGTGTGTGTGCGTGCGTGCTCTTTCTGGGAAGAGACCGTGGCATCTGTTTCTTCTTGTCTAAAATAATTACCGTGTGTGCGCGGCTTTGCTGAATTCAAAAGAGCGGGCTCGGGTGTAGGGCTCGAGGGGACCGTGGGAAGTGTGCTCGTAACTTGGAACAGGATGAGGGATTTTGCTGTCGGGTAACATTTGGAGAAGAGGCTTGAGGAAGGGCTTTACAGGGCAGGGTCACTGTCCCGGAGAACTTCCCTGAGGGGACGGGTTGGTGTAGCCTCCCAAGGGAGATCGTCTGTGTGCGCCCATGGAAGCTGTTGGGATGCGGTATGGGACATCTGCTGCCGCTGTGTGTTTTGGGATGGGCATCCCTTTGTTCCTCGGAGTGGCCAGACTCCCCGGTGGAAAACAATGGCCTTCCTAGCAGAGCCACAGGGAGTGGGGCTGGCGGTCCAGTCACGAAGTGCAGAGGTCCATTGCTCACTCGTCTTGCCAGTGGTACCCATGTGCTCACACTTTTTTGAGTAATTTAAAGCTTTGGAATTTCAGGCCATGTCATTAGATCAGTTGCTATGTATTTAATCAGGACCGCTATTCTAAAGGACAAATGTAACAGTTACGAAATAAAAGGTAACTACTCTTAAAATTTATGTTAGAGAAACTATTTAAAATATAGCTAGATAAAAAGTTACCACTGGAAAACGTAAAGGTCAGGTAAAATAGCTGACTTTGCAATTTTTGTGTCGAATCATGAGCCTTCTATATCCGTCTGTCCTATTGTTAATTGTGAATTAAGGCTGGCAACAAGCTGCCCGTGCTTCCCTGGATGAATCATCACTTTGTCAAGCCCTCTGTCAAAAACAAGGCTTTCCCCAAAAGTGTTCAGTGTTAGAGAACAGAAGTAGTCCAACCCATCTGTTAAAGTACAGTTCAGTGCTTGGCCACTTTCAAACATATTAAAGGTAATGACACTTTTCTCATTATGTGCTTTTATTTCCAGTTGTCCTAGGCCCGAGTTTAAGAATATCTTCAATTTAGTGCCTAATGCAAAGTGGTTTGATTCTGTGTGAAGACGTAATGGTTGGACCGTTCCTGTTATTCCCAAAGTAACATAAGTGGTCCATGCTCATGCTGTCATGTAGCAATTACTGATGTGTTAGGTTGCCACAAGTTCCCCCATGTCTTTAAGAAAGAAGATGTTTCTGAAACACCTATGTGGTGTTGGACATCTAAAAAGATCGTTTCCTTACGGGCACCACAGATTGAGTGCTCAGCAGGGCGAAGGTGAAAGGACTCATGAAAGCATCTTAAATCATAGAAGCTTGCTTTTTTAATTTCCTTTTTTTTTTTTTTTTTTGTAAGAGACCTTGTTAAATCACACCTGTGGGGAGGAACTCTGTGAGAAAATGATGCCAGGGGCCGTAGTTTAGCTCTGTGTTAGCCCTTTCAAGCATTGTGCAAGACTTAATTTCATTGCTTTGAGAAGGGCAAGCGTACTTTGCAAGCCTACTAGTGCTTCTGAGGGAAGGGAAAAAAATTCTGGCAAATGAGAGGAGGAAGTGGGAGAGAGAAATTGGAAACATAAGCAAAGCTATTAATTTTTCCCACTGTGCACTCTTAAGAAACTGCTGGCAATATACAGTAGATGCTCTGCCTCATGGAAGTGTCATGGACTTGCTTCACACGATCCTCTGAGATCATCTGGTTTCCCTGAGCTCTGTGGGAACAGAAGTTCCTCATGTTGGAGTCTGATCTCATCTTCCTTCGGCAGCAGTAATAGGAGTGGCTTGGGAATTGCAGAGGAAGGTGAAGAAAGTGCTAGTGGGACAGAGAACAGCTTAGTTCTTGTGTAGGCCAAACTGGACACTGCCTTTCCTCCTTTCTCTTGCCCTGTGTGGTCAGAGCTGGGACAAACACTGACATACCCACCAAAGTTCAGTGCTCTGTCAGACTGCTAAGCTTATTTAGCACAGCTCATTTATCAGACCATCCTATAAATCTTACCCTATGTTTCATTCATCCATTTTACTGTACTAATGAAGAACAAAGTTAATAGAAAGTGGTGACTTGAGTGACTGTATGCATCAAACTTGGGGAATTTCCTGAGTCTGATGAAAGACAAAAATAAAGACATTTTCCCCCCTTATAGCTATGTACCTAGTCTTTTAAATTCTCAGAGCCTTCTAAGTAGCCTCTCCTGTTTGTTGGGGGACTACTGGCAAAAATTTTAGGAAGGCTGCAGTTGTGATGACCAGCCCTCGAGTCTGTAACCTGATCCACAGCTTTTTCTCTTCAACTGGGAAAGGAAGTAACAGCTCTTATTACACCCTTATGTAACCTCTCCATTCATATCCTCCAAAAAGAAGGAAACCAGAGCTTGATTTCTGATGTATAAACCAACATCAAGGCATGCTTTGTCATAAAGAACTAGTAAAGAATAACATTAATTTTCTTTTGTTTTGCAGTTCCTAGAATGAAAAAAAACTAAAACCCACAACCCTCCCCAAAAGTTAAACATTTCAATTTTATGCTGATGGGATAGTGAAAAGTTCGACAGCTCTTTGTCATATGCTGTGAAGTAGCTGTTAAAGAGGATACTGGAAGTGCAATAAGGTTCTTTTTGTGAATCTTTCCTAGTGGGTTTGAGCATTAGTTTCAAAACATTCATCCTTGCAGTTTTGCCCCAGTTTGCTTGTGGTTTGTGAAAGCCTTGGTCTTTTGCGTGTATGGATCGAGATTTTGGTGTTAAAACAGTGCGGAAACCTCCTTTTTTTTTTTTAATTTTTTTTTCTCTCTCCTCCTATTAGTGGCATAGCTTTTAGAGAAAACTAAACAGAAAGTTAATCTTTTTGTCTCTCCCAGCACCTTTTTACTGGGAAATTTCCCATTTGTTATCACCAAATAAAGTTGTATCCATTTCTTGGTGTATTTTAAGTCTGATAGCAAAGTCACTGTGATGATGAAGGTGTTTAAGTGGGAAAGACTGGAGTTTCACAATACAGTTTCAGAGGCAAAGAAGAACTATCAAATCCCCTTTTCAGATGCAAACTGTTTTGGTAATCCTATGTAGATAGCATAGCAGGAATAATGGACGCCAGGGGCAAGAGCAGTATCTTTTCTCTCCAGTGGAAAACATAGGCACAGACACTAGTGCTCCAGCGTTTGAGATGAAAACAATCAAGATGTGGCCTCTAGCCTAAGTGATCAGATTTAACATTTCAGCAAACAAGCTGAAGGCTCAAGATAAGGAATCCAAATATCCAGAGTCCCAAGGAGTGAGATCGAGAAACATTTACTGTCGCAAAGATTTTCTCCTTTGCGGGAAAGGGCAGTGGGTGTATCTTGGGGTTTAGGTAATTGCCTTGTCCCTGGCTCTGTGCAGTGTTGCCTTGGAATTGCTTTGGTGTGGGTGTACTAATAAACTTTCCCTTGTTCTCCCTGTGTCTTGTAGAGGCAGCAGTCCTCACAAGGGTCTTACAGTAGCAGAAATCCTTATGCTTTTGGGCAAGAGGACCAGGAAAGGAAAATATGCCAGGAAGAAAGTAAAAGCATATATCAAGGAGAAAGAGAGGAGATAATTACAAGGAGTAGATGCTGAGCAACAGAAGGGTTGGTGGGTGCTGTGCTATCAGTTACTTGCTGTAGACTTCTGTGACTCTTGGGAATGGTCCCGTGCCAGGGCTAAGGGTTGGACTCAATGATCCTTATGGGTCCCTTCCAACTCAGCATATTGTGTGATTCTGTGACTCTTTATTTTCTAAATACAGCCAGCAAGGAAAGACTCATTTTTCCCTACTGTCAGCAAAAGTAGTTTTTAAAAGTCAGTGACCACAGCCTGGTCAACACTGGTACAAGTTTCCTAGGCCCGCAAGTATGCTCTGTATGTGAACTCTCTTGCTTTTTGTTTCTTTTTGTGTAATTTTCCATGGTTTTCATAGTTTATATGCTCTAAAGTGCTACTGGGGGTATTTTGAATTATAAGAATAACTAAACTATGAGATTTACTACACTAGAAAGAAAAACAGGTAGAGAGCTGTGACATCCTGAAATGTTTCATCACATCCTGAAATGCTTCTCTTTTATGTGTGTTTTCTTTATGGAGTCTCTTCTCCTCATGTCTATGGGAGAGCACTGGTGTTTGAAGATCTTTGTAAGAACTTGGTCTTAAGGCAACCAGTTTGTGTGCACAACGGAGCATATGCTATGTCCTTGGACTGTGCTTTAATCATTGCCTCTAACCTTTGAGAACCTGGACCTCAGAAACGAAGTGAGGAAACTGCTGGGTCATGAATTGTTGAATTCTGTATCTTGGGAAAGCACAAGCAAAGGAAGTTATGCTTACTCTCTGTATTTTAATGGCTTTGTGTAAAAACAACTTGAAGCACAGTTAAGGCTGTCCTTTTAGATCAAAGAGATATCCTCAAAATCATTATTGCATAAGGCCTCTTTGGCTTGCATTGTAGTAAGAAGTTAACTTGCTTTTAGGAGAGCTGTTGAAGGGAGTGAAGATGGAATTAGTCCTCTCCAGTGTTCCTCTGTGGAAGAAAATAAGCATGTTAATATAGAGGCACTGGTGATGAGGTGAAGAGGTACCATTTCTTCTGGGATTCTGGGGACCAGTTCACTGCCCACTGAATAGCTTTGCTAGAGCTTTATGTTTGTGGGTGGAGAAAAAAGCTTTTCCTAATAGAGCTCATGCTTATCCAGTGTGAAAGAAAGAATACCTCGGATGTCTAACTTGCAGCAGAAATACCAGCTTGGAGAGAGGTCAGCAGGATGGTGGTAGAGTTTGAAACAGATCATTTCTGGGAACAGTTAAATCTACAAGCTAAACAGGTAACCAGTTGGTTACTTGTGTGTCTGGAGACTCTTCCTAGCTTTTATGGCTGATGGAGCAGTCAAGCTTTGTTGTGCAGGGTAAGCTAGGGAAGTGCTAACTCCTAGTGAAATTTTGGAGAAGGAAAAGCTGTTGTGGAAGGGGGAAAATGAATCCCTCTCTCTATGAAGGAATATTCCTGGTTGTGGTGAGGAAATACCTCTGCCATGATGTACCAGGAATCCTCTGTACAGCCTTGGTTAACCCTGCTCAGCAAAGATGGGCTCAAATAGTATAAGGAGCAGAAAAGAATGATTGGGATGGTCAGGGGGATGGAGAAATCACTGAGAGGGAAATGACCAATACTGGCTATGCATTATTTGGAATAAGGTTCATGAGATGATCCTCTCTAAATATTTTCTTGTCAGGGAGAAAATACATTTAAATTTAAAAACCAAACCAAACCCCAGTAGCATTAGCAAAAGCAAGAAGAAGTGGCTATTAGCTGATCATGAATAAATTTAGTCTAGAAATTAGGCACACTGTAAGAACTATATCTTGTAAAACAGTAGAAGGCTGAAAAATCACACTCTAGAGTAGTACAGTATAGTAGTCATGATTGTAGGATACAGTGGTTTTGGCACTGCTCTGGGACATGCAGAACAGATACAGCTACTGTGGCCATTGTTCAGCTCACAGGCTGTCAGGCTGCGGAGTTAAAAGGGCTCTGGAGATTACCTTCAGTGATCAAAGAGTGCAGAGCTATGTCAAAGCAAAGTTCACTCCAGGAGAAACCCTGGAAAATCTTTTGGCAAGCGAGAGTGGAGCTGGAGCTCCTTGTACCTTGTAACAGATTTCTGGAACAGGGGAAGCTTGCCTGTATCTCATGTGAATAGATCTTTTTGCATCCTAAAAACTGCCAGATGATAGTTCTTGCAGAAACAAAGTGAGGGAAAACTCAGTAGCTGCAAGTGTTTGTTGAGTTTGTTTGGCATGAGGCTGGCTGTTTTCCTTCTGTGGGAGGGAGAGAGGGAGGTAGGTGCTTTTTATTGATGTTTTAGGAGGGTGTCCCTCACTATTAATCTGTGGAGTGTTATATTTCATTTGGAAAATCTCTGTTTATCATGCTAGTTGTTAATAAAAACACTGTCTGCTGGCGTCTAACTTCATGGACGTCTGGAGAAGAGCAATTACTGTGTGTTGACATGCAGCTTCATGAACTGCTCCCATTGTCCGAAATATCTCTTGATACATGGGAATAGCTGAAGATGCCTTGATTTAGAAATTGATGACTTTTATTCTCTAATTTCAGGTGTCCAACTGAAAGTGACTGTTGAGAATGAAAATGACAAAACTGTGGATATAGTTTGTCTAAACAGTCATATCTAAACAGTTCATGTAATTTATCTATCTAAGCCTCCTCTTCCCCTGAATAGGTGGGTTTTTAGCTTTCTTTTGGGCAAATAATGCTCCCTTTTCCTGCAACACTTGCATCCCAGTTCTTTTATTCCCTGTCTTCATTAAAAAATAGCATTTTTTTTCTGGACAAAAATTGATGTGCAGAATAGACCGTGATGGCAAGTGGTAGGGTGAGACCTTGCACTGCTGTTTTACCTTGGCAGCTAGTCCTGGGAGAAATGGAACTAATTGAGTCTGGCTTCCTGCAGGTTTTTCTCTTGTGATGGATTGACTTGAGAAGAAGTAATAATTTCCATTTGAAGTTTTTCTACATCTGGGGAAATTTGTGGAGAAATTTTTCTGCAATGGCTCTGTGGTACTTAATAATGGGTTTGTTCTCTTTGCAACCCGTGTCTCTGATGGGATGCCTGTGCTCTGATCTCCTCTCTTGCTTTTACAGACATGTGGAAAATCAGCTATTCAGTTGTCCATTTCTCCTCTCTGTTCTTTTGAATGAAATTCAACATTAGGCATGTGTGAGAGAGTAGATGTATAGAGCAAGAGATGTACAGCTGGCCTAATTTGCCTTACTTCTGTGAAATACTAGGCTAAAAACATTCCAAACTTTATTTACTAATATTAAGAGACCCTGACAGTGAGATTTCCAGGAGGGAAGACTGCAATGGTCAAGAATAAGATCCCTGGTATGGTGTAGGGATGACTTCTTTTCCTCCTGTTTTAAATAGAAAAGAATAGGGGATGGTGTGGAAACACATGGTGCTTTCAGCCATTCAAATTTTGGCTTTACCCAGACTTTTACTGCTTGGAAGAGAATATGGGTGCATGGAAAGTTAGACCTTGCTCTGTGGGTAAATCTGTGAGTGCAGTGGTGTGTGCCAGCTGCTCCAGGAACTATGGGTATGCTCAGCTGTCGTCGGTGACTTGATGGTGGGTAGACAGGGGCACCAATGCCACTCCTGGGATCTGGACTTCCCGAAACTCCCAAATAGTTTTGTGTTCGTCCGTGCCCAGTTTTAAGTCTGGTTCAGTGACTGTTGTGATGACTTTCTGGGGCAACTTTTCCTTCTGCTCTTGGCAGTGGAGTGAAGCTGTTGTGTTACCTGACCTGTTATTTCATATTCTGCATATCTTCAGGGCTTATCACCGACTGCTTAACAGGCAACCCACGAAGCATTTGAGGAGAAGATTATCGTGTACTCTGGTATTTTAACCCTGTAGTATTGAGACATCTCTCAGTACCCACAATGTAAATTAATGTTCACTGCAGTTGCTCCACCATGAACAGTTCTTTTGCAGCCAGGCTCGCTTTCCACCCATGTGCTTGTGTGGAATGGAAAGTAGAAAGTCTATTATAATAAAAGTATAAATGAAAGATCTTGATTACAGCTGATTGCTGGATTGCTCCCAAAGGAATGAAATCTCAGTTGAAAGAAGTGATTTGACTTTGTGAGGGCTGGTTGTTTTTAAGTAGTATTTTGTGAGGATCTGCTACCGGGAGATTTTTTGAATGCAAGCTCTGGTGTGGTAGCAAGCTTCTGGTGTGTGACACACAACAAACAAAGATGATCCCCCAGAATAAATAAATGCTACATTGGTTTTTGTGCCCCTGTTCTGCAACAGCTATGCAAACGTGACCTTTGGATTGGGCAGATTCCCCCAAACTGGCAGAAAACTTTAAGCGGCAACTTGAAAGATTAAGATAATCAGTTTAAAAGGGCACCCACCACTTAGTGGAGTTTGGCTTTCCAGTAGTACAAGATAATTTTTGTGGGTTTGGGTTTTGTTTTTGTTTGTTTGTTTGATTGCTTGTTTTTGTTTGTTTTGTTGGGGTTTTTATTATTTTTTTAAAATTATTTTTTAAAGAATGAGGGGGTTTCTATGTGTTCATATTCTGTACTAGCAACTTTTAAAAAGTCACGGTGTCTCAAGAACACTGTCAGTCTGAAATCTAGTCTTTGGTTTAGGGGAAGAAGGTAGCACCTTTGACAACTTTGGCTTTGCAGTCATGTTTTGCTCCTTATTTTGAAAAAGATTCCAGGAGATTTTAACAAGAAGGTATGTGCCAAAAAGAGATCCCCTTTGTCCCTGAGTATCCCTTTCTGTAGATGTGGACCTGGAATGATTATAAAGCTCTGTGGTTCAGCAATGACTAAGAAAAGCCTATATATAAGAAACCACCATGGATCCTGTTTCTGCTGAAGTCAGTGGGAATTCAACCAGAATTTGGCCTGCAAACAGTTTGATTAGTGAAGATCTATTTTCAGATGCCTTGAAAGTGCCTAAGGTGTTTTCCCCATTAAACTGAAGTAATTAAAGAAAAAAAAAAGAAAAAAACCCACCCAGACTCCAAAGTAACCATTTAGAGAAAAAGCTACTCCACACCTATATTCTTTGAAACCTGTCAATATAATCCAAAATATTTTTCCCAAAACCTAGTATGACTGCATGACTGACACAGATGAGTTAAAGCAAGGCAGCAAGTTGACTTAGGAAATATATCAACCTCTGAGTGCGATTACTGGTGGCAGTTATTGTGTTGTGGTTGCAAAACAATTATTGGAAGTAATTTGAAGACATGCACTGCTGGGACTGTAAAGTAGAAATAGTAGAATAGATATACCCCACGGTCTCTTAGAAAAGGTGATATCCATGCTAATGTTATTCAAACCGGGATGAAAAAATAACAGGAAAATAGCCTTAAAGAAATGCAAGCACAGCCCCTCATTCCTTCCCCCAGGCTCATGAATTAATCTTTTTTTTGAGGAAGAGAAGGAGAGCAAAGCTGTATCTTCTGCATACATGGCTCACGTGATTTTGGTTTTGTGGTGAGGTACTGTGCACCTCTTAGGTGAAACCAGAGTTGTGCACAGTCTCATCATGACCAGAACAGAGGCACGACAGAGGCATCTCCCTGACTTTTAGAGGACTAACAACAACTAATTACTGCTTAATGTGGGTTGTAACCAAGCTGATGTAAAAACAAAAGAACCCCACAACAAAACAAAACCCCCCAGTACCCACCCTTTTCAACCCCTAAAGAACTACAGAAACAATCAAACCTCTCCCCTTTGCATATATAAAGGACTTGAGTCCTGTTAATGAAGAAACTTTCGGTCACTGTTTGTCAGGAGGAGATAATGTCCCAGCAAACATTTCCTATATGTCTTAATGAAGTCTAATTATCACACTACCAGTTTTTCTAAACTGCAGTTAAGTCTTCGTTGATAAACTATTTAAAAGATGATATTGCTTCACCTGGTTGCAGCTGTTTGTTCAACAGTACCTTAAATGGCCTGATTCTTTCTTGAAAATTACCCAATCTTTAGATAAATGTTTGGTAGCAGAGGCCAGTGGAGCATTCGTTTCCTCTATGGAATTCTCTGATCAAATCTTCTGTCATCTAAATTGCAGTCACTGGTGCGAAACTCTGTCCTAATCTGATGTTGCTAAAGGGCTGCTCCCATTTAGCTGATGCTGAATGCAAACATTCCTGTGGTCCTAATACAAATATACCCAGTAATGCCGCATTTTACTTTTGTAATTCACCAGAGCTGTTTGTTGTTAAGTACTCAAGGAATCCGGTACACATGTGTAATTTTCAATGACCACAGAAGTTAAAGAGAAGTTGCACAAGGCTTCAGATAATAGCTCTTGCTTGGTAGGTAAGATGTGAGAAACAGTAGCTGATTCAAAAGCTCCAAAGTATAAACTTTTTCAGTTTGGAAAACATTGATTTGTTCAGTAGGACTGTGAGGGGAAAAAAAGGGAATTCAGAAGCTATTCAGACGTTGGCAAAACCAAAAGTGAAGGTGGAGAGTCAGAGGAAGCATTTTAGTTTGAGTGCTTTTACTGCTGTTGTGATATCTATTAACATTCCTTCCTGCAATTTGTCTGTCAGATTTCTCAAGTCCATTTTCTTGCAGGAAGAAATCGGGGGCTGCAACATCATGGTGTTTTCTGCATACTCTTTTCTTCAGCACATTGATAGTGTCAGAGCAACATCTGTGAGCAGTCACAGCTGGGCAGGAGGGTGCAGGTGTCCCTGGCTGACCACAGGCAGACAACACACAGGAGATGCCCTGAAGCATCCAGGGACTGAATATTTAGGGGATGGGGAAAGAAAGCAAGGATTTCCTTAGGATGATATCAGTGTTTTTTCACACATACTGATGTGGGGAAATCTAGCTCTGAGTGAAAAGGACATTGTAATAGTTCAGCTGCAGAGTCTACCTCAGTTTACCTGGTGAACCAGCACAAGGTGTTGCCAATGAACTTGCACTTTCTGGGCAGCAGTCAGAGGCTGGTGAGACTTGGGATGTACTGGACAGCAGAACAGGGTAAGTTTAAATCCTGCCTCCTGCTAAATTGGTACGTAGGCTTTTCATGAGCAGTTTGAGATGATGGTTGCAACCCCTTTTGGTTTTGTTTTGTACAGGTAATGACACTATGTCTGTGGCTGCTTTTTCCAGCAGTGGCCTGTCAGTGTCCCCACGCTGTGTGGGCTGATTGCTCCCTAACAGAGAAAGCAGGGAACGAGTTAGCAAACATAATTACAGCCTGACAGCAGCTCAGGATCGGACCTGGAACATGAAATCAGTTTGAACTTTGCTATTGAATTACTGATGTTGCACATTGTCTTTGTTAAGACTTATGAAAAAGGGGGTTATTTTCTTCAATGAGTTGGTCGCAGTGAAACCAAAGGCTTGGGGGTTTTTTTGTTTTTAAATAGTCCGAGCTTGAAGCATATGTGAATACATCTGTGTCAGTTTTGATGGTAGGGAAATTGTCCCTTTGCTACAATGCCAGGAAAGAAATGAAACAAACCACCTCTGCAGCCAGTGATAGTTCCTGTGGAGCAAATAGTAAGTGTGTGCTACAGACGGCACAGCTGTAGGAAGCTGCTGACAATTGTTGCTGTTCTGCTCGAGGGTGGAAAACCTTGGCCAATTCTGTAATATACTGTATGCCAATAACAGGGTATTACTTCATTTCCCCCACAGAGAATGTGTGCATTTTATTGTATGAGGCTTTGGTGGCTTTACCTATTCTCTTTATCATCTTCTATTTATGGTTCTCATTAGCTGCTGTTTCAGAATGGCTGATGATAAGGCTGCTGTGGCTGTGAGATAGTGTGATTTTTTGATTTGCTATCCTTGTGGCCAAGAGGGGCAATAAGGTTATAGATTGAACTGGCCTAGCTGGATGGTAATCCCTGGCACTGCAAGTAGTAGATACAACAGTCTGTTTTAAAAGGCTCTTTGTAGTGTGGGAGTGTGTGGATAAAAGCATTTTAAAGACATAGTCTGCCCAGCACTTCTCCTCCTGAGCATGTTGTCCAACATAAAATAGATCAAACTGTGAAGGATTACTGAATAATCTCTCTTTTTATTTTTTTGAGAATAGAAATGTGTTGAGAATGTTCTCACTCCATTGAATTAAGGCCTAAGGAGAGACCAGAGGGAGGAAGAACAGATTTGACAACTGCCTAGAGAGAAGGGAGATATTCTGAAGTTTCCAATATTGGTTTCAGGGATAAGAAAGGTAAATTTGGGAGAAGCCTCAAGTGATAGGTGGGTGTGGGAGAGATCAGGGAATGTTGAAGGAATAATCTAATTTGCAGACTACAAGCATTAGAATTTTATTTGGGTTTTTCTTTTTTTTTCCTGAGCTAATTTGTTGCTATATTAATAACTTGCAGCTGTAGTCTTTATACACTTGTTTTTCTTGATGCCAACAAAATGAGATGTTACAGTCACAATAGCAAGGTATTAGGTAAATTGAGGGAGTACACTTACATTTTTAGGTTATTTTTTTATTGAATTTCCAGTTTGAAATGACAGCACAGTTCAAATAGAGCCTCACAGAAGTACCTCTGTCCACCTTCCACCATTCAACAGTCTTCATTTGAAAAACACTAAAAGTGTTGTTGTTTGATAGGACATGACCTGTTATGGTTCTTTCCTCAAACCCAATTTCCTGTTTCCTGGTGTTTGCTCTCTCACCAGCACAGCTGTGGCTTCGGTCACTCCTGCTCTCTCAGGCACTGGGAGTGGGTTTTGGTCCTGTTCCTCTCACAGGTTTGGCTCTTGAAAATTAGTCTTGAGAAGCATTCATCTTTTTAGAGGTACATGAATACAGGCACAGGCAAAAGCCACCTACTTTTTTGTACTGCTCTCCAAACTGTGGTACACATGCTGTCACCAGTGGTGATGGGAAAAGAATTCCAGCTGCAAGGCATCTCTGATTATATGACAAATACAAGTACTTGGACATGAATTTGGATTGAGTTTCTGAGCTTTTTCTGAAGTTTAACCATGTAATGTTGCAAGGGTTTGATTATTTATTTTTTTTCCTGTGTAATGTACCGATTTTTGATGGTTTTTTAAAAACTGCTCTAAAAATGGGTATTTGGTATTTTGAAGGTGCTGTATATACTGATCTTCTACTGAATTCTAGTAGATAAAATTAAGTTATTAATTCTATCTCATTGTATAATGTATAATGTTGACTTTTCTTAAGAGTGCTTTTTCCCCCACTTGTTACCTTAGATAGGCAACCAAATTATCCTTTGTTGTTACCTAAACCAGAGCAGGGCTTATGATTGGATTCCACTGAAATGGAGGCTAACAACACTGGTATGGCAGAATACTCTTGAATCATACATAAGTGTATGGGAGAATCATTAATGAATTTTTTGCAAAGGTGAAGCTATTGCAGATGATTTTGAGCAACCAGTGTTGAACAAGATGTTTCACGTATTGTCCAATTTTTTTATCATTTATGTATGTATTATTTTCTAACTCGAATGTTAATGGAAATATTTTAGCCATAGTATACTGTAAATTACTGTGGAAAAACAAGCTGAAAATTAAACTTTGACAATAAAACTGAACCTTTCAAATATATTGATAAATTAATATTTGTATACAACTTTTTCATCCAACTTAGTAGTAGATATAGTGTCTTTGTGCACCTCTTCTGCAAAACGTGCAACTGAGCTTGGGAATACATGAATATTCTTGATGGGTTTGGCTGCTCTTGATCCTGAAATTCCTGAGCAATGATGCGTGAAGTGTGGTAGGTGGTATGTAATTTCACAATGGTAGATGAGGTATGCTACTTAGAACCTAAATTTTAGGTTGGAATTGCCCTTATTAGGATTTTTGTGTTGGCTTTTTTTATATATTTGGCCACAAACCCAATATTTAATAAGTTCCATACTTGAGAAGGGTTTTATTTTTTCAGCCTTCAAAAATTATTTGAGCATTAGTTGATGTATGGGAAGTAATTAGGTCTCTGAAACAAGACTGGTAGTTTAAAGAATTTGTCTTAATGGGATGCAGAAGTTGAAGTGATTCCTCTGAAGATTCTGTAAATGTTTAAAATTTTTTTGGTGATTCAGAGAGGTGAACTTTTAAGAATAAAAGTATCTTTCTCTACAAAAATATTTGTTCAGTGTTTTTGTTTAAAACAAATGCTCTTTTGTTTGTTTAGCAGAGTTGACTCAGCTTTGGTTGGTTACCATAGTTCAGCACTGTTTTTGAATTTCCATGTGAATTTCTAGTAATTCCCAGGCTCGTTTCAGGTTTTTGGGGGTCTTGTTGTATCACTTCCGTCAGCCGCCTGTGGAGCTGCGCTTCTCTTCGTTGAATTTGGAAAAACATCAAGCGCGACTTAAGTTTTGATCTAATATCCCTCAAATGTCACTCACTGCTGAAAAACATCAAATAACGTGTAGTAACTTAGTGGCTGTGGGCAGAAGGAAGAGATAAAAGACTTTCCTTTTTTTAAATTAGTTATCTGATGGAGAGCTGCTATGGCAAGGTAATGCTGATTGTATAAGGTAATACCTGCACAGCAGCATTTTGGAAAACAAAAAAAAGTACGTGGAATTGAAATGTGCTGCAGTGAGAGGGGAAACAAGGAAAGCCTGATGGCAGTTCATGGCTGGGGGGTTACAGCTGAGTGGTGAAGTTCAGCTGTTGTTTTGTGTACCTGTGCAGTAGCTGGTTCTTGGTTTGTGTGGTCAGCAGAGTTGTTCTCTCACCTCTGGTTCCCTGTTTGCCCCCTACTGCTGTGAATCCGTTCATTTTTCAGTCTCATCACAAAAGCTTAAAGCAGTAACTGTGTGCCTGGAGTTCTTGAGGAACTCAGTAATCTTCTGTAGTATTTGGATTGGAAGGATGAAAAGCTGGGAGGATCAAATAAGTGTCAAGTTTTGGCCCGACCTTGACTTCTTTGTCTAAATTACTTCCTTTATCAGACTGGGTTTCTTTGTTTGATCCTGGTGCTCTGTTTAAGTCCAGCTTCTGACTTTTGCCACTCCAGTTATATAGATGCAGTCTCCATTTGTCAGCTGGATTGTTGCTGCCCCATGAAAGTGCTCCCTTAAGCAATAAAGTTACAAATAAATCTGTAACTTAATTGAATCTGATTAGGAAATGAAGTAATTTGGTAGCTTCAAGTAACCAAGACTAGTACTGTACTTACTAGAATATAGGCACTCTAGAGTACAGGATTCATGACTTAGGATCAAATAGTGTGGTTTTTGTCTCGGGATGGGTTCACTTAGTTGGTTTCCATTTCCAAGTTGATGCATTTGGAGAAATGCAAGTAAGGGCGAGAAAGAAATTCAGATTAGGGTATTGACAAATTTAAACCCTAGTTTGGAGATCTTGGTGAAGCTTTTGATAAAACTTGGGTTTGTGTACACTCGAACACTGTGCTGAAATTGTCCAAAAAATCTGGTTGTGGTGCCCACTGGAATAATCATTCCTGTTTCTTGCAGTTTCACATTTAATGTATAGTGGGCCAGAAGGCATTGTTGACGATTGGAAGTTAAATTTTTGGAATTGTGTGGACTACCTGGATAGAAGCAATGTCTTTGAGAGCATTCCTTGGAAAAATAATTTTAAAGTAATGTCATTTGATGGGCTTTTAACTTTTATTCCTTGAGTAGTGTTACTAGATAATGCCTATGAATAATTAGAATAACTTTGAGCTGACTTTGCTCTTTGTTTTATTCTTGTTTCTTTATTTTCCAGGAGGAAATGGCCAAAATGGAGGTCAAGACGTCACTTTTAGATGACATGATAGGGGTGGGAGATATGGTTCTTTTAGAGCCACTTAATGAAGATTCATTCATCAATAATCTGAAAAAGCGCTTTGATCACAATGAAGTTTATGTGAGTATATGTTAAGAAGTTACATCCTATGGGGAGCTATGTTGTCATTCTTAAGATATGTGTTTATTTATAAGGATACACATAGACTGAATGCCTGAACATTATCTATTGTATTAAGGATGTTTTAAACCTTACTTCTGCTGTAGTCTTTCCTGTACTGCATTGTTTACATTTGGTCTTTCCCGTCTGGGGTATTTTTCCTTTTTCTTTTTCCCTTTGTGCAACATGGGGGACCTCTGATTTTCATAAAGAACTGTTCCAGAACTGCTGCTGACAATAACTTTGATACTACTGTTGTCAGAGGACATTGCAGTTATAAATAATTCACTTAACAGGGAAGACACTTCCAAGATGTTAGAGCAGGTTGAAGTAGAAACAATTCATGCTTGGAATATGCTAAGGCTAACTTAAATGTTGCCTGTTATCTTTGATTTGCAAAAGGATTACATTTATTAGAGTGGTTGTATTTTAAGCTAGATACAATGAGCTTGGATATATGTGGAAGTAATTGAAATCTTCAGGGATATTAATCTCTGAGTGATGATCAACAGGAGAGATGTTGTGAACTGGCAATTGAAGCACAGGCAGGGAACAAAGTGGCAAATTGTGATTCCAGTTAAGCTTTTCATTTCCTCTTTCATCTTTGTTCCATTTTTGCTAAAATGTGCACAGTATTGTATCTGTTATACTGCTTCAGCTGTGTGAACTTAATGATGTGTAGAAACATTCCAAGGCTGCTGGTGAAAGATAAGTCTTTTAAGAGTAAAAGCTGAAATATTTAAGCCAAAGTATAGCTATGACCTGCAAGCAATTGTGTCTACAGCTTATTACAATCAAATAGATGTGTTCTGTACTTAATTATAATTTAGCCCTTCCGCAGTTTTAATTTTTAGTGTGATTATACTTTTCCTTCTTGCTAAGCATTTGAACCGTTGTGGTCTCATTATACCTTCTCCTTTCCATCCTCCAGTTTGGAAGGGTCTGTGCTGGTTTTGTTTGCTTCTTCTATCCTTTATAGTCTGTGCTTTTGTATCTCTGCTATTCATTGTGTGTCACATCTTTCTTCCCAAATAATTTTTCTGCTCAGCCACGCATATTCCCTTTCTGTAGGTTAGGTTGGTAATACAGAGTTACACCCAACTGCTCCTCCACTCACCTCCACTGATTTGCTCCTTCAGTTTAGACTGACAATTAAATTAAACAGAAAATTAAAATAAGACAAGGACTCTCAGCATCCATTAAAAAAACCTTGGAGAAGAAACCAGAACAATGTGTATTTGTGGAAAGATTTCTTCCACAATGCTTTAAAAAAAAAAAAAGTCTTCCTGATACGTTTGAGAGTTACATTTGGAAAACTTTGTGTCAAATTTTCCTTGTTCCTTAAAGGTATGTTCTGTTCCTTATTGATAACCCTTCGATGTTGATACAGGCAGATAGATATCAGACTTATCTTTTGTGCTCTTTCATTCTGCTTTCAGCAAGTCCTCCATATTCAATAGCTGCAGTGACTGCCCCTTCTGGGACTCAGAGGCTTTTTTTTCTTTCAGTTGGTGGCTTGTATAATTAACATGTTCCCCATCAGTTTTAGGGGTAATGCTATATTCCTAATGCCTACAGTAAAAGTGGGTGATAATGAATCATCTCATTCTACTTTAGCTCAAGATAATATGAAGGAAAAGAAAAGGGAGCTGTTTGCCTAGAGATTGAAGAAGGCAGTACCACCCTGCCCACTCTTTGGGTCATATTTGAAAGTTTTACTTAAAGCATTAAGGATACAAAAATGCTCTGTAAGGGCAGTCTCTTAAAAAGGGTTGCTATAAATTATATGGATTTCTCAGGGTTTTTTTCACTGTAAACTACTATGGATTGCAAAGTATTTAATTACACGTTTCTTCTTAAATCAGACTGGATGGTTTTTCCTTGAAATACATTTGTTTGAATGACAAATGGGTATTCTGTTTTATTTTTATCTGCTATTATGAGCTGGCTGACAACTGTATTCAAACACAGATCTTTGAGACGGTGACAGTGAAATATGTATTTTCCCCCAGTTTCTTATTTGACTGGGCCTGGCACTGACATGCAATGTAATTAGCTGTATTATGTGCTTTGGTAGGTGATAGAGGTGTCACTTTTCTCTTGCAATGTAGGATCCTTTGCCTAGCAGGTGGGAAAGCCTAGTACTTAAATGTGCTCTGTTAAAAAGTGTGAACTGCTGCCAAAACCAAAACTTTTTTTTTTTTTTGAATCATTCCCTTGTAGTTTGTTGCTCTACCATTTACCCTTTTTCTCTCCTTTTTCTTAAATCTTTCTGATTTGTTTGATCATGTTATTTATTTTTTTAAGGTCTTTCAAGTATTTTTTGTGAATGCACAATATGAAGGCAAAATGTTGCAGATCTTTACAAGTATTAAAACACTCACTACATCAGTGGTGGAAAGAACTGATGTTTATACCTGTGCCTCATGCTGCTACTAAGTATGCAAGTTACTTGGTTTGGGATGCTGCGTGGTTTTATTTACCAAATCACTTGAGGAATATTATCTCCTTTCCATATCAGTTGAGTTCTGCTGCCCTGCAAATTTCATGCCACTGTTGCATATTTTAGAAAACTTGTAAAACAGTAACACTTGGAATGGTGCTCACTGTACCAGCCACATTAATTTTCAAGTATGAACTCTCCTCTACCTTCTTCAGATTTCCACCAGCTGTCTTCTCCCCAGTTTCAGTCATGACAACTACACTTTGTGTTTCTAATTTTAGACTCTGGTGAGGACAATGAAGCCTCTGTTACACCTGGAAGTAGTGCTTGTTTTACTATGTAAAATCTGTCGTTTGCATGCTATCCCAGGGAAAGCCGATTGCACTGTTAAAGAGCTACTGTTGGTCCTTAAGTAACTAATACTGCAGATTTCTGCAGCTCTAACAAGCTACATACATAAGTTGACCTCTCAGGATCCATTCAGAGGGCAGTAGGAATGGATTTGTCCTTTAATGGCTCAGCTGTGGGCTTAAATTCAGTCCTCATGTCAGTGCTTCATTCTAGGTATTACCAGAAGTTGTATCCAGGTTTAAAGAACAAAGTCAAATTGAAGCCATGTGAACAGATTGAAATGTTTCTCAGCAGTAAACCAGGCTTACTCAACGTCGGTTTCTAAGCAGTTTCCTGCAGACTGAAGGGTGTATCTGTGCTACATATGTTAGTTTTAAAATGGAGTTGCAGTTATAACCTTCAAAAGGGTTTCTTGTGAGGAATGAGACCTGTAACATGGATAGCTTTGAAAATGCTTTGGTCGGCCAGATGTTGCATGATTGTGTTAGCCAGTCTTGGTGGGTAAAACAATAAAGGGGACTTATAAGAGGGATGGGGACAAACTTTTTAGTAAAGCCTATTGCAATAGGATGAAGGATATTGGTTTCAAACTAAAAGAGGGTAGATTTAGACTAGATAATAAGGAAGAAATTTTTTTTATGATGAGGGTGGTGAAACACTGGAACAGGTTACCCAGCGTGGTGGTAGGTGCCCCATCCCTGGAAACATTCAAAGTCAGCTTGGGGCTGGGCTCTGCTTGATGTCCCTGCTTATTGCAGGGGAGTTGAACTCTAGAGACCTTTAAATATCCCGTCCAACCCAAACTATTCTGTGATTCTACGAAATGTGAGTCAGATCAAGCCATCAGTGAACAATGCCAAATCTCTCCCCATAGCCAAAGATGACAAGATAGTTGGGCTCATTCCACTAGAAGAGTTTTTGTTTTTTCGAGTCTCTTTCACAGTTATGTTTGATGCTGAATGTTTGATGTTGGAGATCTTAGTGCCAGCTCCATTTACCTCTTTGAAATTCTACTCTGTAAGAGCTCCCCTTGCAAATGCATTCAGATCTGGATCCTCTGATGGTCCTTTTGTATCATCCCGGGCACGTTCACTGTAAGCTGTTTTAGAAGCTTAGCTAAGTTTCATGCCGTGGTGCAAACAGGATAATAAGTGTACTCCTAACTATTAGGGAACAGACTGTGGCTTGATTACCTGTTGTTCAATTTTATGTGTATTTGATGGAAAGTTTAATAGACTTTGGTGTTGTGTTACATACCAGAGTGCAAAGCTGGAGGCTGTGCCTATAAAAATAAGCATGAAGGCTGGTGGAGCTGGAGTTTGGCCAAATATTCTGCTAAAGACCATCACATTCTGCAGTAATCTCATGCTGAGTGGCTTTGGGGGGGGAGGGCTCGTTGGGTAACACGCATGTGTTAATTGGAAATGGGAATCTTGGAGTTTAGTCATGTCTGGAAATGTCTGAGGTATGTCTGACCAAGAAAAATCTCATTAGAAAGCTGTAATTGTTTATTATATTGTGTTTGCAACTCTTAAACTCTTCATTGATAAAATTTGCATCGCTGTTCCACAAAAGATCTTTTCTGTAACTGTTGGTGACAGAAGCCCGTGAGAGTATTTCGTTAACTTTACAAAGTAAAAAGTGGCTCATGGGCAATGCAGTTAGCAAGTAGAAAAAAAAAAAATCCCACAATGTTGATTATTTGAAGGTTCCAAGGAGCAGTTTGCGCAGTTAAAATGTGTGACCTACAGACCTCATGGAAAACTTTAAATACATTTGTAAAATTCAGTTTGTGTGTGACTGATGAATTTTTGACTTGTTCTGTTGAACTCTCTCCTTTAACTTTTTTTTTTTATTTTATTTTTTTCTAAATTGGCTGAAATATGCTCATCCAATCCAGCTCAGCAATAATTTTTCCTTTGTGTTTTGGGATGCAGACAAATGGGAGAGGGGCATCTGTCTATATGTGCGTTTGCAGTGACTTATGAATGGTAGAGATTTGGGATAAAATGTAGTGTATGTGTTAGTCTGAAACTTATTTTCATACCGGTTTTATTGCTTTGTGAGGCGTGTGGAAGTGTCAAGGGAGGTGTGAGGAGTCTGGAGGGGAGTGGAGCTGCGTAGGCTCACGGGAGTCAGCCTTTAGAGGTCAGATACAGCTTTATTCTGCTGCCCTGCACATTTTTCCCCACAGTTATGTTGATTCTTGAAGTCTTCCCAAATTTGCAGAGGTCAACATTTTGTTCCTTACAAGAAAATGTTTGTTTGCTTTTTGTTCTTACAACAGAACAGAATCTTTCTCTGATGTCAGCGGTTAATTTGTATTTTCTGGTGCGTGGAGTTTGTGGGCTGCTTTGGGCAGGAACAGCCTTATGTTACTGAACATTTGTTGTTTTATCACTGAAACATTAAATATTTGGCATTCCAGTGTAGTAACTCAGTTTTATCTGTTTGAGGTACCATCCTTGTGGCTGCCTTCTGCTGGCATGGCTCTTCTGGTGTGCTTGTTTCATAGAGTTAGCTATTTCCTGTTGATCTCTATTTTAATATTTTAGGGGTAGCCTTTTTGTTTCTGACTTGCCTTTACTCCACTGTGTCTGTCTGTATTATTGATTCATCCCTTTTTCAGCTACATTACAATATTTAGGACTTTACTGAATTGCTGTCAAGCATAGTCGCTTTGTTCCTGCTGCACTCATACCTACTGTTCCAGACGTTACATTATGAAAGAATAGAGCAGGGAACAGAATTATGTGAATGAGACCAATTGTCCTGGTCTGCATCAGCCTTGTGTGACCATCTCTCCATATAAGTCCCTTGCTGCTGTAAGAACAGAGTGTTGTGGTATTGGGAAACACAAATGCAACTTGCTGAGAAAATCTTTGTGGTAATAGTGACTGAGTGATTGTTGAAGTTCAATTTTCTTCTCAATTTCATTACCTTCTGATGTCAGCATGATCATGTACATCTCTAGTATGCTGTTGTTGAGGCCAGGTGGAGTCCTTTGTTGGGTCGTTGTCCCCTGTGGTTTTGGTACGTCCTAGTTGTGTGCATGTTGGTTGGTAACTGCTCTGTGCTTTGCTGCTCCTGCAGCAACATGCAGAAGAGTCTTTCCTCCTGCCAGATCTGACCCTGCTCTCTTGTACTTTCATGTATTTACTTGTGTTTATCCAACAAGTCCAGCCTGGGCTGCTGGTCTTCCTTTGGGAGTTTGAGGAGTGGCAGGTGTGGTGACTGAACAGTTTCTTAAAGGCAGGATGGTTTGAGAGCTGGAGCAGAGCAGCCATCCATCCGCCTGTGATGGGAGCCCAGGGGACCTGAGTTTCCTCCCATCTCCTTCTCTTCCTCCCTTGGGGAATGCCTGTGTCAGTTTGAGCAATTTTCCCATCAGTGCCTCAACAGTTTTGCCCTTTGAGGGAAGCTACTGAGTTGTAGTAATAATATTGTTGCAGCTGCCATAGGCTAGGACCTTGAAGCCTGCTGCTTCTCCTTCAGATGTGAAAAAGGGCTTGTGTGCCCAAGGCTCATCTTTTCCTGTGATAGCTTGTGGCCTAAGAAGTATTCTGCCTCCCTGCAAATCTTGCTTTGCTTGTTACCTAAACAGAAATCCTGTGGGTCCTCTGGCCCTTCAAATCAGCCTACTCTGGTAAAACAAACTTTATAACTTGCCCAGAGTCAGGAGTACAGATTTTCACAGGCAGCAGGTTGGCTGCTTTTTTGCCTTGAAGTGCTTTATGGGAGGAGAGTTACTTATCTTAAGGCAGTGCTTTGTTTCCTTTTTGTACAGCTCCCACGATGCCGAGCCCAGTGTTTGAGGCACTGGTTTGTAGGGCCACGTGCAGTGTCTGCATAGAGAGGCAATAAAACATTAATAAGGATAACAGAAAATTGTATGCATTTGGTGGATTGTGTATAGGGATCTTCTCCTTCCCTACACACTCTTTGTTTTTTGCCTCTGATGTGAAACCTTAAAAAAAAGTGAGGTGGTGTGGGAAATGCCTCCAGTAGGGCCCCAGGGATTGTTATAGTTGTTGGCTCTGTCTCGAAATACTGTGTATTTCTTCGCTAAGGTGATGACAACATTGGGGGCATTTCCTAGTGGTTTCAGTGCACATTATATGAAACAAAAACACAAAAGAAAGATTAATGAAAGATTGACAAATGACAGAAATAAAAGCAAAAGTGTCCAAGGGCTGTAAAAACATGATTTCCACCCTGAAGACCATAAGTTAGCCTATAACCTCCTATACCTCCTGCAACATGACAGGAGGTATATCTCAACCCACCGCCCCCATTTCATTCATACAGAAATAACAAAACATTTTAGAATGAATGTTCTCACTAATGTTTTCACCAGTGGTTTCTTGGCACAGACACTGTCCCATCTCCAGCTACTGCTTGCTTATGAAAATAAGTCTTTATCTTTTGAAAAGTGTGCAAGCACTGGTGTGTTGAGGGGTATTTACATGCTGTCTTGAAAAATTCCTCATGTTACCTTTGGGTTGACTTCCTCATCACTTACTTTACAGGTTTGCCTGTAATTGCATCCTGTGTAGGAATTCTGTTTGTTTGTATAAAAACATCCCAACTTAGTCAGAGAGGTGACCAGCAGAGATGGTTAGTCTGCTTCATTAATAATAACACTAGAGTCTGTCATAATGATCTTGAGGTTAGCAGCAATGTTCACTGAGCAGGGAAGAGATTTCTGTGCCCTGAAGAAACTCAGAAGAGAAACCCAACAATCTGCACTCATGCATCCACTTCAAGTACTCGTTTCAACTTGCCACGTGGGTGTCTTTCTCTGGCAGATGATCTGCTCTTACTTCAGGGCTCGGATCTCAAACATGTTGCAGTGTGATTCAGGGCTTGATCCTGGCCAGTGTGGCTTGGCCACAGCTTGTTCAGACTGCTGCTCTTTGCACAGTGACTTGCAGGATCAAGCCCATATTGAAGAGTATTTTAGTGGTGGTGTTGTCCTCTTTGACATAGGTTGCCTGTGTTCTCTGTTGTGATTGTTTGCTTTGGGATATAGATGTAGCTTTTGCCTTTGTGTGACCTGTGTGAGCTTTGTTTCTTGGGTCATGAGATCAGGCATTAATGTATTTGGTACAGGGCTGTTATTTTGTCTCCTCTAGCAGTAAGGTGGTTTTACTTGAACTATGGATACTGTTCCTTCAGTTTCTTATTTCTAGGTACAGTCTTTGCTCTTCCATGCAGGTTTTACAAGGCTGCCTGTCATGGTTAATAACTGCATTAAGCACATGTATTAACTTACCAGGATTGGTTTTTTTGGTATTACAACATAACAGACTTTGTCCACTGTGTTTCTGGGACTAAAATGCTTGTTCTGGGAAGGTGGTCTTGAGCAAGAGAGTTTTCATCATCATGGAGAATAGGCTGTGTCTATTCAGAAATCCAGTGATATATTTCTTCAGTTATACAGACAAAATTATAAAGGACTACATCCAAACTAAGATGAAAAACAGTATCAAGGAGAAGGAGAGGTTTTTCCATGTATATATGTACATGTGTGTGTATATATATACACACAGAGAAAGAAAGACTACGTGTGAGAGTCTAGTTTGTATTTACAGTTTACTGAAGACTAGCTTTTAGTTCCTGTTATTTCCATTTGACTGTTGCTCTTTGGGATCCTGGGGTTGTGTTGTACCTGTGAAGTCTCTTTCAGAGGGTACTTGGAGGCCCTGCTCGTACTCCTGGCTCACTGGAGCACAAGGAGCATTAGCCCAGCATTGGCTCAAGGGGAAGAGCAGCTCTTGGCTTGAATCACAGGTAGAGTTTTTGTATGTGCTGTCATGAAGCAGTGCAGGCAAACCCTGAGGTGTTACAGGATGAAATTCTTGTTTGTTTGTTTGTCTTTTTCAAGTACCCAGCCCATCCCTCTCCACCGAGCAACACAAACACCTACACTGTCATACACAGGAATATAGTAGATCAAAGCCCCAGAAACAGTAAAGGGCTCAGGTGGTTTTGCTTTCAGTCTTTATGTTACTCTTTTCCTTACTCTTTTCAACTATTATGTCTTGCAGCTTTCTGTTTCCAACATGAAGAAAAACACAAAGAACCAGAAACACAGTGCATTTAGCTGTTTTATTGTGGCCAACCACAATGTAAAACAAATTTGAGCACACAGCATGATTGTTCAAATAATAGATGATATTTTAATAAGGTACTGATCTAGTTGCTAATGTTTATTAAAGTGGGAAACTTCATTATGGACTAAAGTTGCAGTGTTAAATTTACCATGTTCTGTTTGAGATTGAGACTGTTCAGAAAACTTAGAACAAGTAAACACAGGCTTCCTCTACCATCTTCTTGGCCTCAGCTGTTCTGAACATGCAGCAGCACACCTGCTTATGAGTTGGCTAGATCCAGAACTGCAGTAATTCAGGCAAATACAAAGAAAAATGAGTATCATATTAGAGATATAATTTTGCATATGTCACATTAAGAAACCCCACAAAACCAAATCACAACACTCCCCCCCCAGTGAAAACAATGCTGTGTAAGCCTTGGTTCTGGATTCATTCCAATAAAATCTAATTACATTTCTCTTTGTTCTTTATTGTCTTTCTTTTCAATGAATTGTTTTAGCAGCATGGTCTGAAACCATTCAAAGTCGTAGGAACCCACTATGTTTGAGCATAATCATTGCTAAAGAAATGTGCATTATACATATCTGAAGTATTAAAATTGGTCTGCATAAGTGGAAGAATCAGTATTTTACTAAATAATCTTATTTTACTAAAATTTCTTTGTTTTCTATTTCCATGCTCCAGTGTTTAAATAATTAAATAAAGCAACCTTATTGTCTCCTGGGAATTTAGTGCACTTGAGGGGTACATTAGCAGATGGGCATATTACAGCAGGACTGAGTTGTGTACAGCAGCAGTTTCTCTAGATTGTTACAGGATTAGAAGCATGGGTTTGTTTTTAACAGAACTGACAAAAGGGATGTAGAGTACAGTTCCAGAAGGTTTGCAGCAAATCTGTGTAGATGCTTAATGATTTTAAACTCTGCATAAGGTTGCTTTGCAGAGATTGCCACAGATCCAGAAAAGCCTTTAAAGATACGGAGCAGGCTTTTACGACAGCCCCAGCTGTGCAGCTTCTGTGCTGCAGCTTCAACTAGTGTCAACAGTATTCCCTGGCTTCTGTACATGTAATCTTCTCTCTTCTGGGCCCTTGGGACATTGCAAGTCTAACTTTGACAGGAGAAAAAATAGCTTTTTTTACTATACTGTATCCCAGGTTGTGAAATATTCTCCCATAACCTGTACTAGTGGTCTTCCAAAAGCTCCTCTTCTTGGGTTGGCCTGTGCATGAGATTTCACCACAGTACTTGTGCATCCTGGCTGTGGAGGTCTCTGGGGACCTTACACTGGGCTCACTGTAAGGTTTTTGCGACCTCTCAGCTGAAAATGTCCAGTTTCTAGCAAGAACTTTCCTCAGCCCTTGGCTGGGAAGAGGCTGCTGCCTGTATATTAGCAATAAGAGCTTTATATCGTCTTGCTATTTCAGGCCTCTTCTTAAGTCAGGGTTGGCTTGGGTTAGAAAGATGCAGAAGGCCTTGCAAGGTGCCTATAAGCTTGAAGTAGCCCCAGTATCTTGCCCCAGGTGTTTCTTCTCCCTAGGGGAAGAAAATGGGGCATCAAAGTGTCTTGGTCGTTGCATCTCCAATGGTACTTAGAAATGACATGTAACAAATATCAACAGCTTTTCCAGTTGAATTGGGATTTGGAATTTTCTTCCTGATTGGGGTATAGGAACGAGTGGTATGTGTTGTTTGGTGGGGAATGCAGAATGCATTGTCATTTAAGCTGATAAAAATTTGAATGCTCTTTTCTGCAGATGAAATGTTAGCCCATCATAATGTCTCCATGTGACATGACAGATGCACTGATAATGCTGAGTGAGAGGCCCTTTTGCTTTGAGTTCCAAACAAACACACCAAGGAGACAAAAGTTGCCTTTGTGAGTTATTGCAATAAAGTAGAAACTGGAAAGAAGGAGGGAATATTATCAAAAGTCTAGTTAGCAAAACTTAAGGAGACAGCAGATCTTGTCCAATCTTGCATAATGAGACCATGTCAAGATCAAGAAAGAAATCAAATCTCCTGACTGTATTCTTTGCGTTCATCATCATGAGTCCACTCCTCTGGGGTTTCATTTTTGTCCTTAAACAGGGAAAATAAAGAATCTCTTTTGTCCCTGGGGTACTGTGGTATGGTCTCCCACTACTCTTGGGTGTTCTGCTTTCAGCAATGGAATGTTTCTGTGCTTGTCGCTTGCTCAAGGATTTAAGCCATTTATTTTGTTTGTTTATAATAGAGTTCTGGTGGGAAGACAGATGTTATGTGGGAAAGCTATTTTCCGGATCTGTTTATCCCTGTTATGTGGAATCTCTCAGACCACCATTAGCAAGTAGCTATTAGGCATCAGCTTTGAGAGATTGGCATTTCTAGAAGAGGAGATGTATTAGTTCTTGTAAGCAGCTTTGTGGCAAAACCAGTGATTTCTTGGCATGCTTTGGCTTGGTGTTTAAGATGGACAGGAGTATGTCTTTGTTTCCATATGGTCATTTAACCTTTTGAAATATTGGTATTTTAGGAAATGGTCTGTATTTGTTCATGTCTGACAATAAAGAGCTGACTTGAATTCCCAAAATACATTGCCTAAGCAATACTTAGCTATGAAGAGATGGTTCTAAATAAATCTCATTTGAATGCCTGTATTTAAAATTAAAAATCAAAGTTTTCACTTTCACTCATCGTTTTTACCTTGACATTTCAAGGTACTTCAAGGAACTTAGCAATTAAATTGTATGCTATTAAGGTAGCAAAATAGGGGCAAGTCTTTGAGTTCTGAAGAATTAATGTTTCAAAATACAATCTTCAGGATTTGGCCTTCATCTCTCTTCTACTGATACTTTCCAAAACTGATTTCACAACAGGCCGAATTCACAAATTCCTAAGATTTAGAAGGAAACAAGTTAATGTATTAATGTTTTATCAGGAAAGAGTCCTAATTGGGGTATCCATGCACTTGGGAAGACTAGAAAGCTTCTTATGCTTTGGGTATCTGTTACCCATGCCAAGAATCTGTAGACTTGCAAATTGCCAAGGCCGCATGTGTGCAGAGAGAGCAAAGTAAACACTGTAGAAAGGCAATTTTTGCATTTTCATCTTGTTCAGCCAAAGAGATTAGACATAGTTGGAAAGCACTTTCCTCCGTAGGGGGAGGATGACCACAAAACTAGAACAATTTTTTCCTTGTTTGAAGAACATATACATAAGCACACGCTGCGGTTTGTGTTTAAAACAAGCAAAAATCTTAATTATTTTGGAGTTGATCTCAGCTGTCTGTATCTGAATGCCTCTGAGGGTGCTACCCTCCTGAATTGTGGTGTGAGGCAGATTATAGCTGTCCCTCTGTTGGGTTGCAGCCTGGCTGCCGAGGTGCGAGGCAGCTCCACGCTTGCTCCCCCTCACGGCACTCAGCACGGGCCTTTGGGGTGAAACCAGCCTGTCCTAGGGTATTGGCTCTGTTCTGGCCTTGAATGCATGTCAGGAAATGCTTTGCAGAAGGTACTGTCCAGTTGAAGGGAGAGGAGGTGTTTAGAAATGGTGAGGCTTGAGCCCAGTGGGTGAAGTGCTGTGTTTCATCGTAGCAGCACGGTACAATGAGTTGTCAGCAGTGGCTGCTTCTGATTCATCCTGTGAGTGGTAAACATTACAAGGATGAACTACGAGAGTCTTTGAAGACCTCATGCCACTTGTTTTATCACTGCAGTCTAGTTTGTTCCACTCAGTTTGGGACAGAAAACGCCACGTGAGTTCATGCCTTCCCTGCGCATATACGTGCTATGGAAAATAGGAAATATTACTCTCCTTGCTTTCTGCTTAGAACCAAATTTAGTTAGCGTGTAGCGTGAAATTGCTTTAGACTTGAAAGTTAGATAGGGAAGGGTTGCAGCAATTAATGTTTTTCATTTGTGACTTCAGGTCTGGCAGTAGTTTGGTGCTCTACTATTGCTCAGTAACTTGGGCTCCTCATGCCTCTCCTCCCATTTACACGTGCAAATTACACCGCTTTCCTCTAAGAAATGTGAGGGGTGAAATCCACATAGTGATTGCGAGGTACTAAAGTATCACTGCACAGAAGTCATTTAAAATCCTAGATCATTGTAAGAACTATT
The DNA here is from genome assembly GCF_003945725.1 of Corapipo altera. Lineage (NCBI taxonomy): Eukaryota > Metazoa > Chordata > Aves > Passeriformes > Pipridae > Corapipo > Corapipo altera. Next base: position 3,592,136 of record NW_020884877.1, read on the forward strand.
GGGGGTTTTTTTCTGTCATTAGTATAAATGTAATCCAAGTAGTGGGAACCTGTGGCTTTTGTGTACAGCTTTACATCTCCCAGGTTATTGAAAAATTGTGTTTCATCAGGTGTTAGTTATTTATTTCCTGGTTGTGGAAAGAGATACCAAACACTTGAGGTTTTATTAATCTTTGGTCAGTATCTGCAGGCAGGATGGAATGGGGTTTTGGCATTTTTTGCCCCTCTGGTGTATTTAGATGCAGCCTTTGCAGCTGGAGGGAGGCCTAGGGAGCTGTGGGACACCCAGCAGTAGACTCAACAAAGACAAGTTAATTGTGTCATGTGCAGGCGTGGTAGTCGTGGTGCACAGAACTGGTCTTCATTCAGCTCGGTAGCGGATGGGATCTAACAGAGTAAAACAAAAAGCTCCCTCTGCTTTTCCAGTGGTAATGGTGAGTATGTTTAGAATCTGGACGCAAAATTTACGCTTCGCGTCATGGTAGGACTTTGTCTGACTTGAACCCTGACAGTAAATCTCTCCTTTGGTGGAGACCTGTCAGAGGCTATTAACCTTCAGGTTTCTTCTCTGTGAAGCTGTTCTGTGCTCAAGGCTTTGACAAGGTATCATAAAGTTCCTCCTTAGGTAGGGGAGCACAGTCCAACTCCAGCATTGCCTTACGTGGTTTTGTGTTAGTGCCCAAGGGCTGCAGCAAAACTCGTGTGACATTTGCCATGCAGATGGAGTCAGTTCTTCATGAGCATCTGTGTCCTTTTTCCTTTCCCTCCCCCAACTGAATTAGTCACAGAAATATAGTACGATTGGGCTTTCTTTTAAAAAATGTTCATAAGAGGCTTTCAGTTATGTAGAAATAGCTTCTTGGTACCCAACAGTGATTTTTGAGAGAGATTTAAAACACATTTCAGGGCGTATGCACATATTTATTTATTGCTACAATTAGGTGCTTTTTTTGTTTGTTTGTTTGTTCAGGGGTTTTTGGGGTGGGTTTTATTTTGGGTTTTTTTGGTGTTTGTTTTTTTTTTTCAGAAGCATTAAATGGGCAAACAACATATAAGCAGCAAAAGTATGTTAAAGAGAAAAATTCACGATAACTTTTTTTTCCTTCAACAGACATACATTGGCAGCGTGGTGATATCAATAAACCCCTACAGGTCTCTACCCATTTATACTCCAGAGAAAGTGGAGGAATACAGAAACCGAAACTTTTATGAACTCAGTCCTCACATGTAAGTACAGCAAAGAAGTTTTAGTTTTCATTCTGTCCTGGAACAGATGGTACCAGCTGTCTCTCTTCTCAAAAGCCGTGTTGATTAAAGCAAGCAAAACGAAAATCACACCACCACTCCCACAAAATGAATTTTTGTTAGCTCATCTATATTCTAAAATGAAGGCAGAATGAGATACTCTTTCATGCACTTAGGTTCTGGTATGTGCATTTCAGAACATCTTCCCCTAATTATTAAAAGTAGCCATTATTACTGCATGGGAAAGTAAGCAGTGTGTTTTCAAGGAAATCTCTTCCTTTCGAAGTCCAGACTGCCTTGTGGAAGCCTCTAGATGTTAAATATGTCTGACTCATATAGTGTTACTTTTGATATCTGAAACTCTTAATCTTTGTGCAATGCAAAAAAAAAAAAACCCAAACAAAAAAGAAAAAACCCTCATGATGAATATAGAAACATATTGGACATGTCTGAATGGTAACTGTAGGAAAAAAAAAAAGCTTGATCTTCTCTTCTCTGTACTGGGTTTAAATGAGCTCATTCCAAGAGGACAGATAGAGCACCATAAATATATAATGCAGATTTTAAGGCTAAAATATATAACAGAATTATTGGTCAGAGCTATTGAGAATAAAGGAACATGGTTAAGCCCTGTGCATAGTAGGACAAAATGCTGATTGCAGATGCGGGTGCTACGGCTGAAAATGAGGTACCTGGGCTTCAAGGTCTGTATGTTGCAGTGATCATTTTATCTTGTCAGACATTGTAGTGGTGAGGTTAAAGCCACCTGTTCCTCTTCTCTGCATGACACTAGGATAGAGAAGTGTTTCCAACTGGTTGTGAAGTTGTACCTGACTTTGCAGCCACAAATTCAGGAGACTGACTTGAGCGATCAGAGAAGTGTCTAAACATGGCCATAAATTTTTCATCTTCCTTCAGTGTTAGCTTTTAGGTTAAAAGGAAATTATGTGTGGAAATAGTTCTGGAAGTAATTTTATTCTGATTAATTTTTTGCCTTAAGACTTCATCTGTAACATTTCCACATGTGTTGGGCTGAAATGCAGATAGCGCGTTAATCGGATCGAATAAGCTTCTGGTAGTTCTTGGACCTCTTGGGTCTGAACTCTGGCTATATTCAGGTTTTCTTTCTTCACAGTTTTGTTTAGCAAGCACAGTTGCTTGCTAAATTGACACAGTTCCTTGCTAAAAGAACTTTCTGCTCTGCTAATTCTGTTCAGCTGCATAAAATTTGCTGTCAAATGATGGAGTATTTTAAAAGTAAAATCTGGGAGTTAAAGTGTGTCTGATATTCTGAAAGTCAGTACTGTGTACTTGGTTACACCTTGAATCAAGTACATAGTAATATATTGATCTCCACATTTTTCCACCTTTCTTGAGAGGTGATTTTCCATAACAAAAGTGGTCAACAATCATTCTTGTGTGTATTAACTTGTTTTAACTTGACAGAAATATGTTACATAAACATCATTCATCACTAATGACAATAATTGTATGGTCAGGCTGCTATCTCACAGCAAGAACTTCTGGAGCCCAAGAGCAGGAGATTGAAGTGAGAAAATGTTGACTTTTATGTCAGGACATCTTGACTGCACTATAGCAGTAGATTTTCATTGCAAGTTTGGATGGAGTCCCAAGTTAAGAAAAATATAAGCCTAATTTGTCTTGGGCATATATGATCTCTCCACAAATTTTCTTTATTTGTTATGTCTCCTGTATGAAAATTTTGTCTTCTGACACCTGCTAAGTAGACAAAATATCTTTAAAAATAGAAGATTAGGAAATAATCTTTGTTATTGTTTCTTTTACCGATATGGTATTTTCAAACTGTAGAAATATAAAATGATTTTACTTTATGGTGACCTTGCTTCCCTTCCCATCTGCCTGTAGATGCTTATAGGAATTGCAGAATCAAGAGAGTCACTTTAGTCTCTGCTAAAATTGGTAAACTTCTCACTATCTTTAAAAGATATTTGGAAAGTATTGTAGGTGTATAAAATAAGTGCTGTGTAGGCTGCCTTGTGCCATCTCTGACAAGCCTAAACAACTTTTCATCCCCTTTTGTATGTAGTGCATTGTGCTGTACCTAAGGATTCATGCCAGTCCAGTTGTTCACTGTGTGAGCATGGAGCTGGTCCTTGAATGCTGGTTAACAGACCATGAGGTGGGTGCACACGGTGGCCCTACAGTCCTGCTGGAGCCAAGCCTAGGCTGTTCACCAGTGGGGTGCTTGCCTGCCAAACTGGTCAGTACAGACCAGGAATGGGGTTTGGGACAGAGCTGGCATCATCCCATCCTTGGAGCTTGCAGCTAATTCTAGGGTTGACTGCTCTGGCAGCAGCAAGCCGCTGCTAAAAGCAGGGTTCAAACATGTCTGGGGAGGCTGCTGCACTTCCATAGAGACCTTGCAATCTTCAAGGTGGTTTTTTTTAGCTGCTCAGGAACTTTAATGAAGAGATGCTGTGAGACAAATTGCAATTTGTGGTATTTTTTCTGCCATGGGGGTAAGAAACCCCACACTGATTTGTGGAAATGTAGGTACCTACTTTTCTTTGATGTGTAAATCTCCACTGAGCCATGGCCTCTTCAGAAGTATTGATTGTGGGTGAACCCACTGCACCATTTCAGTGTGCTTTGGGAAAAGACTTTTCGTTCCTGTTGTGTAATCCTGAGCAAAGCTCTGGACTTTTTATAGGGAAACTAATGCATGCAACCTAGAGAGTGTGTGTAGAAATAAAATTACATGTAGTGTGTTTCTTATTTCAGTGTGTCTTTTGTACAAATAATGTGATTTTGTTACTAATGGTAGCTAGAAAGATGCAAATAGTTCATTGAAAAAATTTTTAGCGGTGGTTTGGTTTGAGATTCCTTTAGAAACCAGGTCAGTATGGCACCAAAACTCTTCTGTCAGAAATAAATGTGCTGTCACCTGTTGGCATGATAACTCACATTCTCCGATGTCTGGCATTTTGGAGAGAACCTTCAGGTTTGGGAACCCCAGGTTTTAAGTGTCAGCATCTCCAGAGTAGTCTGCCATGGGACATTCCTGCAGCTCTGGTTTTGTGTGGGAGCTCCTGAGAAACAAGAAACAAATCACGGTTTGGTTATTTTCCAGTAGTTTTATATGACCTTCCATCTGTGCTCGAGGTACATGCGTGTGTTCCAGTGTGATGGATTGATATAGGGAGAGTGTTCTTGAGAATGCCACCTGTCCCAGTTAAATAGCAGGCTTGGTGAGCAAATGAAAACAGAAGGAAAGAAAGAAGTATATAATGCCATGAAGGAAATCCATACCTGGAGGTTTTTTCCATATATGGTCATTGAAGGAAACATACTTACGGGAGTGAAAAATCTGTTCAGGTGTTTTCTTAGCCCTAATCTCAAAGAGGAGGGAGGGAGGGAACACCTAATCATCTGCTCTGTGTTTCCTCAAGAGTGTCTGTGAGAGTGACTGACTCTTTCAGTGACACCAGTTAACACTTAATTGCAGGGTTTGGACAGGGTTGTTTTGATGTTTTGTTTTGTTTGGTTTGGGGTTTTTTTTCCTTTTTTTTTTTTTTTTTAATTTGTTTTTTTTTAATGATCTTTGGAAACTAGAGTAAAGCCATGGCCACAGTTTGAATGGGCAGCCAAGCTGAATTTCCGGGAGAGAGTTTGTGATCAGGTGATTTTGGATAGAGTTACACCTGATAAAATTTGATCAAAGAGATTTTATTTTAGTAGTTTGTTCCTCTCTAAATACACTACTGTTGTTGTGGCACCATATAATAAAGTGTTACTTTTCTGGGTCTTCTGCAATGCTTGTTTTCATAGTCTGTGGCTATTTGCATAGTTGTAATAGGAAGTTTACCAAGCTTTTTAATTGTTGGGTTGTTGGGGTTTTTTGGATGTTTTGTTAATCTTGCTGGTTTTGTCTTGATCTGCAAGGCAGGATCAAACTTGTCTCTGACTTGATAGGGCAGAGTATGACATTTCAGTGTTCAAACAGTTTGCTGCTTGATTTGTGCAGTCCTTACATTTCTGTTCTGCTCTCTCAGTTAATGTAATTACTCTTTCAGTTGATGTAATTGCTGCTTTGCTTACCTTGTGGGTAGACTGGTCATGAGAGCAAGCCAAGCTGTCTATCTTGCTGTTTCACATTGATTTTCACCAGTGTCAAAGGCAGCTGCTGGTGTCTTTGAAGTGAATGCAGTGGGAAATAAAATAGATTATCGTAGCACATATTTGTAACCATAATGCTGTATCACTTTCCTACCAGTAACAGATTTGCTTTAAGGGATTGCAGAATAGGTGCTCTCATACATTTCCTATCTTAACATCGGTTCCTGGCTACTAGCAGCTCTCTGTCCCTGGGAGGTGGGGTGGCATGTGGCTTTTTGCTCCCCTTTGTGTTCTGAGATGCCTTACCTGCTCGCACTAGAAGAATCACAGATTATTTTGAGGCACAAAATAAAAGTGGCAGCTGTATTGCTAATGGCAAGGTACAAGCAAATGAGGGTTTAGTCAATGTGCATTTGTTTTAGCTATGCACTGAAGGTTTTATGGTGAATAACTAGGAGCACAGTAAAAACCTGGAGAAGGCTTTTTATCAGACGTCTATTGAATTCCACTTGGGCAATTTTGCTGTATATTTTATTTACTTGTTATTAGTTCTTTTAAATTGGACATTCCTGAAGAGACAATAGTTTGCATGTAAAGCTTTCAAATTTAGAAAAACTTAAACTTTTACAGGCAACTCCAGAAATCCAGCTTGCCTTAAATGGAATACAAGCACAAATATATTTGTTAAAATGTAAGAATGAGGAACTTATTCATGTTCCCCATTTCAAGGATTGTCACATAGATAATTATTGGGACAAATCATTAACTTGTGGATATCTGCAATTACTCTGACAATAGATAGTGTTTACTGTTTCCTTTTCAAGTTTTGAGCTGATATAAGCAGTGAATATAGAAGTTATATTTTTGCTTCTATCTTTTTCTTTTTTTTTTTTTTTTAACTGGTGTTCCAGGATTACATGTTTTTGGAAACACCAAGATTACAGTAACTCTTTTTCCTCTATGATGTAAAGCAAATATTTTTGTCTGAAGTGTATGATAAAACCTCAGCTGTGAAGGATAGTTTTTAACTATATGTAAAACTAAGCTTTTCCCCATAGATAGCAGAGTTGTAAGATACATAGTAGCTGTCTTTATTTGTTGAGGAAGGGGGTGGTGGGGTGAGAGCCTGTGATATGCTTAAGTGTCCTTCATTGCCCCAGTATGTTTATTTTAACATTTCCGTTTCAGTTTGTACTTTCCTAATCTTCGTTTGCCTTTGTTTTTTTTTTTTTTTTCTTTTTTTAACCATCCCCTCCATGGTATTGTTCACCGTGCAGTGTCTACTTTTTAGAGACATTCTGTTCTTATTTCTAGTAATTCTTTACTTTTCCAGAGACTCAGTCTTTAGGCTTGTTCATGTGGCTCAGCAGAGTGCTTATTCCTAATAATTCTTTACTTTTCCAGAGACTCAGTCTTTGGACTTGTTCATGTGGCTCAGCTGAGTGCTGCTTTCAGAAGAGATATATAGTTGAGGGAAAATGATCACTTCAGAGGTTAGTTGGCAAAATCTGTGGCTGATAGAGATCATAAATAGCAATTAGGGAGGACTGTCAGTACCTAATTGTTAAACCCATGCTAGGAATTAGTTGAAAGAGAAAGGAGATGAAAAAAAAAACCTACAGAGAACATTCAATTCTTATTTTGGCAGGGGTCAGGATTATTGCTCTCTTAACCTCTCTAGTGAAGCAGCACTGGATATGGTGTATCCCTGAATGTAAGTACCTCAAGCATAGAGATGAAAAGAGGATGAAGCATCATATTTGCTTCAAGAGTCAAAAGACTTTGTGCCTGAGAAGAGCCTCTTCTGTTGCAGTCTGCTCTCACACCACCCATGGGATTCACAGTTTCCTGTATTTTACACTTGGTAGGAGACCTCAGAAGTCCTTTTGAGAAAATAAGAGTTTTGAGGAGGGCAGTTATCATGCGGCTGTATTGAAATGGCCATCTCATTCTCTGAAGGGCATTTTGGAAGTGATTTGCTGACTTGAATGCTTAGGGTATGAAGCAAGATTTCTCTTGCATATGACAATAAATTTAGCTTTTCCCTGAAATTTGAGCAGGCCTGTTTTAGTGGGTTTGGATAGCACATAATGCAGCCATCTCACCCCAGTGCTCCAGAGGTGGATGTAGTCTTATTGACAAGAACAGTAGTTGCTTGTTTGCTGCTGGTATTAGGTTGCATGAAAATTTGTAATAACACAGAATAATACAGGAAATGATTTATAGCAGGATGTGTGGCTGTAAGGAGGCTCCAAAAATGCACCGAATATCCAAGAAGTATAGACAGCCTGAAAAAGCAGTGTATAGATGAATGTTGTACTTTATTTTAATTTTTAGAATAGTCTGGAGTGACATTTAGACTGGATTCCAAAGTTTGGTGGAATGAGCCTTTCCATCAGGCCTCTAAGTAGCGCTGTCTAAATTAAGGAATGAAAAGGCCCTTTAAATCCTTTTTCTATGGCACTGGTGCTGTCATTCTTCTGTGAGTGTCTGGGACATGGGATGTCCAAGATGAGAATGTACAATGCCATGTTGTAGCCGCAGAGCTGTTGCACAGGTGGGGTGGAGCTGCCAGAGCTGCTTGCACACAGGCTATGTGGAGTCAGGGTGGATTTCTATGCTCTTGTGGCATTTAAACACTTCCTAGGCTAAGAAGGAGTATATATAGAGACTACAGGAGATATAAAAAGCATCAAGACAACACTGTCTCCCAAAATACCCCAGGGGATGGAGAGTACTGGCTGCTGCTGGTCTCGATCTTCTGCATCTCTCTGTCTTTTAGAAGATACAGAAACATATTCTGCCATGACAAAATTATTCAAAAGCACCAGATCCACTGGCTTACAAACCATTGAAGTGTCCACAGCTATGCCAGTTGGCAGTGCTGTCAGCCACAGCTCCTGAGGTCCCGCTGCCAGATATCTCTCCTCTCTGGGCAGGGCCCACCTGGCTCCACTAGAACCTGCTCATCCATCAGTTTCTCCTTTGGAGAGCTGTGTGTGGTCCTAGCCAACACTCATGTGTCCAGTGGGCTTCTTGAGAAAGCTTGCAAAAATGTAAGGCTTTGGGTACCTTTAAAAAGTAGTGAGTTTGTAAGGAAAACACTTAACTCGAGATCTGTTCCAGATGCTTCTGAAACTCTATAATTGTTGTCATGGCATACAAAGGAAAATAATCTTGAAGCACCCTTCATGAATTAACTGCTGGCTTAGAGCCTCAGCAAAATAACTTCATTTTCAGAACTGTTTTCAAATATTTACTCATACCTCTGTACACAGCATGCTTCACATTTGACTTCAGTCATGTTGGGGATCGAGAGTCAAATGTTTTTAGTTATCTATGGTGATCTCTTTCTCTCTTCTTTTTTTTGCATATGAGTCTATTTGTTATAGTCTGTGTTTATTTGTAAGCACTAAAAAGTTTGGGGGTTGGCTAGATTATTAGACCAACGATAATTAGGGAAAAAAAGCCAAAAAACCCAAAACCTTAATATATGTTGGAGATGTGTGTAAAGGCTTCAGTAGTCTAAATTAATGGTAACATTTTTGCCAGATCCTATTTCTCTCATTTTCCTGGAACTGGATTGTTCTGTCTAGCTTTCATATTATGCCACTGGTATTTTTAGGATATAAAATGCTGAGAGTGTTTTTTTTAAATTAATTCACATTGTCACGTAAAGTAAAATGTTCCAATAGCTTCATTTTTCTTTTCATTAGAATTTTGGGGCTTTTTTTGCACACTGAAAAGGATGACTTGTACTTATAAAGGAGACACTGCTATGTTTCGCTTTCTAAATGCCTCTGAAAAGTGAGGGCAGGTAGAAGCCCTGTCAAAAATGAGACAAATCCCATTTTATGCGTTGCGTGTTCATGGACCAGAATTTTCATTATGCCCTTCCTGCACTGACAGCGTGGTACTCTCTTAAGATCTGGGATTTCAGATTGCAATTAAGAACAGCTGTTGTCCTTTCATTGGAAGTGTCCCGTTGTGTTTAATGGTTGTCTTTTTTTCTTCTTTTTTTCTTTTTTTGAACAATTTAGAGCACACCAGGAAATGCCCATCTGCTCTGCGAGGAGCCTTTGTCGTGATTTTAGATACAGCATAAACAAGGCTAATGTTTAAAGCCTTAAAGAAACTTCAGTAAAATTTCAGATATTGTACCACCTTTAGCGTCAGATCATTTTTCATTCAATCTCTTTTTATGGGCAACATTATGCAAAAGGCTGCTTTTTTCAGCTCTGGGTACATTGTAGTTAATATAGTTTGGGTTATTAAAGATAAACTTTTTCATGTTAGGAATCAGGAAATACACAGTCTTAATATTTACTGTCTAGCACACTGAATAATCTTTTACTTATGTTTTGAACAGATAAGAGAGCTGAGATTGGGGTTTACAAACAAAGGTCGGAACTACAAAGACAGTTTAATTGTGGTCATTTCAATAAATTAGCTCAAATCTGCATTTTTTTTGTATACACGCTTTCTGTTTTACATATTAAAGAAATGATTTTTAGTTGCTTAACCTTGTGGAGTTCAAGCTGTAACTAATCATAATTACTCCAAGATGACTTTTAGTGAGAATGTATCCACAGGATGAAAAAAACCGTGTGCAGTTGACATCCTCCTTGAGCATCAGCATTCCAACCAAGGATGTAGGTGCAATACATTGTCCCTAGAAATAGTCCACATGGGCTGAACTGAAGCCTTGTATTTGAGCAGTCTGAAGAAGGCTTTCATTTCCTGCTTTGACCATTCATAGAAAGATAATTTTGGACGTATATCCACAAGTCTCATTCACAAACTTGAGCAAATGCCATTTAATACACTGAATACACACATTAGCCCAATGTTGTACCTGAGCTAACAAGCTCTCAGAAGCTCAGATAAGCTTTAGTGCCTACTTTGCCTGGGGGTTCATGACAGGTATTTTGTTTGGAGAAGGGAGCTGGGAGGCAGATATTAAGTTGCGTAAGCCTTCTTAGCTTCTTAACAAACTACTCGGTTTGTTAAGAGAACTTAAGAGTTACTTGCAAAATTAAAAAAGATTCAGTAACTCCTTCTGAGTAGAGTAGCAGCATAACTATGTAATTACATAGTGTTGACATTGCCTTTCAGATATTTTCCAGATAACTGAATTAATTTTATTTGCAGTTCTGTCACTGTTGTCTCTGATAAACTTGTAGGCCCACTGCATTCTAGCTTTTGTTACAGAGCCTAGATTTCAAATCTGATGATTAGCAACTTAACTTCAGCTTACAAATAACTATGAGGGTGTGAGAATACTCCTACTGCCTCCCTACTCTGCTCTGATGAGCCCCACCTGCAGTGCTTCGTCCAACTCTGGAGTCCTCAGCTGGATGCAGCTGACAGGAAGGACAGTGACCTGTTGGAATGAGTCCACGTGATTAGAGGGATGGAGCATCTCTCCTATGAGTAAAGGCTAAGAGAATTGGGATTGTTTGGTCTGGAGAAGAGAAGGCTTTGGGGTGACCTAATTGCAGCCTTCCAGTACCTGAAAGGAACCTATAAGAAACATGGAGAAAGACTGTTGACAAGAGCATGTAGTGACAGGATGAGGGGGAATGGGGGAATGGTGTCAAACTGAAAGAGGGTAGGTTTAGATTAGATGTTAGGAGAAAATTCTCTTCTGTGAGGGTGGTGAGGCACTGTAACGGGTTGCCCAGAGAAGCTGTGGATGCCCCATCCCTGGAAGTGTTCAAGGGCAGGTTGGATGGGGTGTGGAGCAACCTGTTCTAGAAGAAGCTGTCCCTGTGCATGGCAGAGGGGTGGTTGAACCTAAATGATCTTTAAGGTCCCTTCCAACCCAAGCCATCCTATCATTCTATTTCTATGGTACTGTGATATGAATTTGGTGGAGTGCTTGGGATTTTTTCTGCTGGCAATCCATTGTCTTCCACTGCAGTGTGTGGCTGACATCTCTTTACCTGTCTCATCACTCCAAGATGTATCTTTTTATGTGAGATGTCATAGCTCTTGGATGTGTGCTGCATTCTGGAGTTTAGTTGTGCAAGGTTACGCTGTTGTCCTGTGAGGTGAGACCTTTTAAAGCATGTCCCTTTCTATGAAGTGAGTATGTGAAACTGCACTCCCTACTTCACTGTTTTTCTCCCCATGAGTACTGGAACATGTTTCTTTACTTTAGAATAAAGGAATAAATTTGTTTTTCACTCTCCGGTTAGCAAAGTAGAACAAGCTTATTTGGAAAGCACCGATACATCTGCAATAAAATTATTTGCAGTGAGAGAAGTCCCTGTGTGAGCATGTGGTAACAATAAACACATATTGTGGAAGTCAAAACTTGACTTGCCATATCTCTGCTGTTACTGCACTGGGAGGAAATTACTGATTCCTACCTTCTGACTTCAGGGTGATGCTTCTTAAGGCTGCAAAAAAGAGCAAGATTTTCCATTTGCTAAGCAGGAATATGTTTTCTGAGGCAGAGACATAAAACACTATGTGCTAAACATTTTTCCATGTGAAATCATAAGAGCAGCACTCTCCCCTTCTCTGCCCCAGGAAAACCCTGCAACCAGTACAGCCCTGTTGCGGGGGGATATGTGAGACCTGGAAGTCACTGGCATTTTTAAATGGAGCAAATCTGTGCTCTGCCACTCACTGGGACAAGGATAAGCCCCCCCCCAAAACATCCTATTTAAATAATAAATTAAAAAAGGAAAGGAGAAAAGTGACTAATAGTATATTCCCATCTGTACAGGAAGAGCCAAGTTATATTGATCATTGTTCCTCTAATGGGGTTATAGAGTCTTGTCTTCTGAGTATCTCACTTAACCTGTACCCCGGGCCTGTTTTTTCTGAAATACCTATGGATGATTGTAAGGACCCATGTTTAACCACAGTCCGTGTTTTAAAAATGAGGAATAATTGTTTTACAGTGTTTCATTGAGGTAGAAGATAAATTATAGTGTTATTAGGAGAGTCCTCTTATAGCATGCTGTTCTCATGGTGCAGCAGCATACTCAAAGCATTTCTTGTTCTGTGGAAAAATATTTCTTTTATGTAAAATTTGGTCAAAGCTGACATGAACTAAACACGTGTGTTTGACCAGTGAACTTCCCTGTGTTTCAGACACACCCTGTATTAGGTACAGAAACTAATTCAATTTTCTGTAAAAATATTGAGAGTCTGGATATTTCAGTGCAGAAAGGGAATGACTGTTTTCCCTTCCTCCCCCGTCCTCACTGTCCCACCAGCCCTTCATTTTTACATATATACAAGAGCTCAGAGGTGCAATTCAAATCTAGATTTGAAAGAGTAAACTGGGATTTTAAATAATTTTGTGCCCTCTGGTTAAACTCTGACAGAAGCCAAGCATGGCAAATCAGGTTGCACCTCTCTTCCCTTACTGTTCAGCTGTCTGACCTTGCTACTCCATTTGAACTGGGGAAGTGGAATAAATCCTAATTTTTACAAGCCCAGCCTCAGGGACTGCAAAGCTTCAGAAGGTCCATGTTGAAACACAAATAGCTTGCCATCAGCACTTCTGCTGTGCCATGAAACTGCTTTCCCTGCCAGTGGCCACAGGCTCATGTAGTGCAGTTGGGTTGGCAGTGCAGGGAAAAACCTGGAACTTCTGATGCAGAATATGGTCATGAACATAGCTTCAGCATATAGTTTGGCAGTAAAAACACTGAGCCTAAGGAGTTGGCCGGTTTAGGCAGTCATTAAATCAAGCATGCAATTGCTGATTTATCTTAGCAAATAAACAGCTAATTAAATACAGTTTTTGATAAAACAATGGAAAACACTTCCTGTACTTCCCTTCAAGGGGACAGTAAAATTATTGGTTTTGTAAACAGAAATGCCCAAGAAACTTGAAATCCCTGCAGTGCACGTTACAGCAGACTGCTTTGGTGTAGGTCTGCGGGAGGCCCGTCTGTGTCCTCCTGTGTGACCATGTAGGAGCTGGTTGGCTGCCTTGCATAGTGCAGCTCAGTATTTGGAGTGAGAGATTGTTTTGGTTACAAAGTCACTGTAAATACTGTGGAATTGGGAGTTACCAGTTGATGTTAGTATGGGGGGGGGAGGTGACGGTTATGTGCCATCCAGCTGGCTGATGTGATTTCAAGGAAAATGAGACTAGTCAAGGGGATGTCCAAGCCAAGCTGCTCTTCTGAAAAGCAAGGTGGTATTTGCTTCCCAGCCTTGATTTGTGTGTATCTTCACTTTAGCTGGCAAGAACCTGCTCCAAATAGGAGTTTGCTGTTTTAATTCCCTTCTTTAGGCAAACTAAGTCACGAGTTACACCTGTTGTTTGTGTGCAGCTGCAGGTGTTTATGGTGTGTACAGCTGGCATTGGTCCACGTTAATTTGGCTTGGTATGCCCTGGAGTACCAAAATCAGCCTGGTGTTCCATGGTTAATGTGTCACCAGGACAGGGGATGGGCTTGCTGGCTGCATCACCAAGGCTCTGCCTACTGCTCCCCTCTGCCACCATCTTGCATTACTTTGGAAGGCCCAACCTTGGACCCCTGCCCAGGTCAATCTCCTGATGGTCTGCTGGACGTATTTCCCCACCAACTGACAGCACTGAGCTGTTGACTGGGATGTGGACACTCTTACCAGGTTTGCTAAAACTTAGATGGATTGTAGTCTGGATTGGAAGGTGGTGCGATCATCCTCAGCTACAGAGATCCTGTTTTGTACCAGTTGAAGGAAAATAAGGCAACAGCTGTGTCATAGGCTCCGGGTAAAAGGCAGGCATCTTGTTTTCCATCATACTAATGTGCAGCTCTAACAAGATTCCTTAGATGTTGTTGAAATAGGCAGAAAATCAATGGCTGCATTTTTGGCTCTTGTGTACAGTGCTGGGGAAAGATCATCGTTGGTTTAAAAAAATAGTTTTTTTTTTTTTTACTTACAGTAAAAGGAAGTGATCAAAACTGATAAAGTCTGCCTTGAAATGGAAATAGGTGCCATCCTGTGAGAGGGAAAAGGATCAGGCTGTGATGAGCTGCAAGGTTGTGCAGGCACAGTAGTTGGGGAAGAAGCATTGGCTGAACCTCTCTGTAGGGAGGTTTTTGAGTTGAAGTCCATTGAACATGTCTAAAATTTGCCTCAGTCTGAGAAAGATGAAGTTTTCAGCAAAAACAGTTTTTTTCTTTTTGTCCAGACCTCAGACTATTGGCCTGAAACAAGTCTTCTAAACCTGCAGTGTATGTGTGGGCATTGGAGGGTATATTATATTCCCAGTGTACCAGAACAGAAAATAAATCTCTCTGGCTTAATATTAGCCTGTGTACTGAAGTGTTTTACTCTTGAAAATCAAGAGTGACTTTGTCCTTTCCCCCCTCCCTTTTTTGCTGTCCCTTCCCTTCCGTAAATTAGGGCTGCTTCTTACAAATCAAATAGGCTGATTTACACAGCTTTGGGCTTTATTCTGCATCTAATAATGTCACAGTTGCTAATGTGAATAACAAAGCAGGAAGGTCTACACAGGAGGTACCCTTCTGCTGTATTAGCCATGTAGTATTGTTGATCAAACAGGTTTCTGTGCTTACCAGGAAAATAAAAATGGAGAATATGAATAGGAGAAAAGGTTTTCCATCTGTCTTAGCACACCTCTTTATCCTCATGTTTAAATTTGGTGGTGTTTTTTGTTGTTTTTTTTTTTTTTTCCTGATTGGCATTATTGAAAGAGCAGCTGCTTGCCTGTGAAGGTCTATCCTAGCTGATGCTCCATCAATTCAGCTGTTACTTTATTCACTCCAGTGGCAAGCTAATCAACCTTTTCTTTTCAAGTGTGTCAAAGTGCTGAACATGAGACAGTTTGTAATTATGGAAAATGGGAGTACACTTTTTATCCTCAGGGCAATTAGATTAAATGATTCTGCACTATGAGCTAATACTATAAATAATATCTTACAGTTGTTTTCCCTGAATGGTGAATTTTCCACTGAGTTTCAATGTGCAGGGGAACATATATAGTGATGATTTACAATGTAAAGCCTCTAAGTACCTTATAAAATTTCCTTCTACTCTTTACAGCTCAGGTTTGTTTTTATACTCACTCAAACTCTGATTCTGATGTTTTCCCACTGCATAGTATGAGAGAAGGAAATAATTAGTTTGCTGTTACCTTATTACTGAACACTTCTGTGCATTCGGAAAGAGAAGGAAGGAAATCAAATGATGCTCTTAATTAAACTTGAAATAATTAAATTATATTTTATGTAAAATTTATATTAAAAGTGTATGTACAGTTTACATTTTACTGCTCTTCTTTTTAGTCTAGCATGGTACATAGTCTTTGATAAGCACTAACTTTTAGTATCCTGCCAGTGTGTTTAGACACAGCTGAGCAGAAATGAACCCTGGTACCAGAGCTCTGCTCCATGGGGAATTGGAATGGTCAAGAAGAGAGATTTTTCTAATTTCCTTTGAAAGTAGCAAATGAGGTGTCAGTTGCCAGCCAAGATTAAGCAATAGATGTTCTAAAATGGGGACCAAGAATCTCTGAATCAAAGCAACAGCTGGTGAAGATGGGATGAAGTGAATTGACTCTATTAGTGCATGAGAAGAGCAATTGGAGGGAATTTAAAGTAGTGCTAACTAATTACTGTTAATTGAGAATGCTAAGGAAAATGAGAGAAAGAATGAAAGTGATAGTGGAAAGAAGAACCAAAGGCTGGTAAATACTGAATCTTGTGGTTTTTTGCTTAAAGGAAAAAGATGGTAGAAAAGCTGCTCCCGTGAGCTGAATGTCTGACAATAAGAGCAAGGTTTTATACCCCCGGTGTAATTGTGGGTGTAATCTGGAGAGTTCAAATGTAGCCCTAGCACTTGGTGCTTGTTTCAGGGTGAGTGCATGGGAACCTTGCTCCTGTCTCTTCCTGACCCCGAGTTTATGTTTTAGCATAGAGATGCTGAAAATTGCCAGAGCCCTTTGGAAATTCCCCTTGGAGGCCTATGCTGTTTCCTTTTGTTAGAATTTTTGGGTTAGGACTTTGTGACAGATCTGGCCATCTGGAGCTTGTGGCTGAAAAAGGCTTGCTATAAAAAAGCAGAGCCTTCTTACTGAGCTAGGTGTGGGTGGCGTTTCGATTTCAAATTGCTTCTATACTTAAGTCTTAGCTAAAAGAGAACTCCAGTAAATATTTCTGTGTTTGTTGTGGTAGGAGAATGTCATCTTCTTTTATGAAAACCTAAAAATCAAAGGAGAGCTTATTATAAGGTATGGTAGCTGTCACTGCTGACACACTCACCAGCTAATTCGAAACACATGGTTTATAACTGCTTTTTAAACTACAAACTATTCTAAAATTTTACTTAGGCTCTGTAATTGTGAGGTGGCTCGAAGAGTGGTATGTGGTTTAAATCTATGGTTGCAAATGTTGACTTTACAGAACCATGTCTCTTAATGTTGCTAAAAAGAAGAGTGGTATTCCTTGTGGTCTATAGATCACTGAAATGTGTTAAACTAAAATAACATTGAATGAAATTTTTTTTTTAATAAATAGGGAACGACGTAAAATTGCATTTTTTTGATCAGGTGGAGTTTGAACTAAAAGAGTCAAAGTTTGTTTTTGTTTGGGTTTTCTTTTATTGTAAATATAGAAGGCAATAATAGATAGGAGGACTGTGAGGCATAACGGTATACCCTGAAAATCAACGTGATACTTGAATAGATCTTTTTCTTTTAGATAAAGATCTTTGTTCAGACTCTGACATAAATGTGCTTATGCTGTTTCTTCAGTGACAGAAAGACAAGGAAATCTTAGTTGTATAAATTGACTCTTCCAATTGAATTGTTGGAACACTGGTTGAAACATCAGCGCTAGATTTTAGAACACTTCTACTAGGTAACTTTTGATAAGTACGTATGTAAAACTAATTTTGAAATGAGTGGACCTGTTTTTTCTTTTGTCTGTAGTAGGTAATATTTGATATATTGGTGGAGTGTTAGGCTTTGGTGGATTGTGTAAGTTGTATGCCAAGCATCTCTAACTGTATTAAACCAGAACTGGATGAAATCCTCCTTTCTTCTCCAACTTCAGAGGTCTCACTGCAGTATTAGACTCTCAGTTTCTCTGCGGAAGAAGGAGAAAAAGCATCATTTGGAGTTTTAAACTATGCAGTGCAGGCAGAGTTAATAAATTCATCAAGCAGTAAAATATATTTTGACAGGAGCTGTTGAGAAACTTAAATTCAGTGTATTAGAAAAGATGAATGGGTGCTAAGCTGATTAACTCATAACTCAATATATCAACAAAGAGAATACTTTCTCTGTGCTTGATGCCGACTTCATTTTCTGGTGTGAAACTACTGCCAAGAAAGTTGTTTTAACAGTGAAAATCTAGTTGAGATTGTTTGAGGGACAGCAGGCACAGAATAAGCCATCTAGTCTCTAAGTCTGAAAAGCATCTCAGAGTCTTACTTGCTGAAAGTCAGTTTTCTCGGTCAGATCTGTGGAAATCACAGCATTAGCGTTAAAGTTGTCTCACATGGCCCATGAATGCTCAGTGCAGTTTATTCCTTTCATCTTCATCCTGTTGCTTTTTATTTTTTCCTTGCAAAAAGGAAGGTAATGTGTGCTGGAATAAGCTTTTCTGAGTGCTACGCCTTGTGCTCTTCAATTTACAAGTATATCTGCAGCAGTGTTCAACAAATATTATTAATTTCCTAAACATATCCTGTAAGGGAGTCTGGTAAAGTGTTATTGCTACTGTAGTTTGGATTCCGGGCAGTAAAATGGATGCCAGAAATTGTGTCATGGTCTCACAGCAGCAGCAGAATATTATTTTTTTAGCTAGTTCTCCAGCATGTTGGCCACTTCACAATCCAACTTTGTTGTAATGCTAAAAACATTACAGCCTGCTACTTTCTCGTAAACAGATTTTCACCTCTAGTTGAACTACTGAGTTTAAATGCTTCAATCACTATAGCAGTATTAAGGTTTGGGAAATCAGTCTTTCTCCTGGGTTCAATGGTATATGTACCGAAAGGAGATAATGACCTTTGATCGTGGGTGTTAAGTGAATGGCCAAACCATCTGTGCAGAGAGAAGAATTGTGATTTAGTGCCTTGGACAAAAGTAAGTTGGTGAGAAAAGCAGTGAGAGAGACGAAGCCCTGGGTGGGTCGTGTAACTAGGCAGGCAGATGTGCTGTAGGAGAGAAGAAAGGGGGGGGAATCATGCATAAGCATCCTTGGCAGGTACTAGAGAGGGAGGGGAAGATCTTATTGTTTAGTGGCAAAGGAACTGTAAGGTATTTTATTTACCCATTTTCCAAACTTTTCAGAATACCCCTCACTTGATACCTGGTCTCTTGCAGGGTGGTTGAGCTGGTAACATGATGAGACCATAAAAACAAACATGCAAACAAAACCAAAACCCAGCTAGGCAAATATCAAATGAGTCTAGTACTGGTGAGGGATGAGGAAATAGAAATGGTGCTGCACATGCATGTGATGATAAACTGGGGGCAGCATGACATGCTCTTCATAAACTTTTTGGGGAGAGAAGCCTGGAGCTAAGGGACAGTGGTAGCAATAAGTATTAGTATATGTAGGTTTAATATTTAAAGCTTTCAAACTGCAGCAGTAGGACCCTCTAGAAAAGGCTCTCACTGCTTGCATTGTGTTGTTCGTGCTTCCCTTAGCTGGTGTCATGACAAAGAGCTTGCTTTTCTGTAAAGGGGCTGTGGTTGCCTGTGAAAACACTGCATGACTACGTTGTTCAAAACAAATACTTGATCTGTTTGCAGTTATCAGCTGAATGCAAAGCTCCTGAACTGTTGTAGAATAAAGGATCAGGTTTCTAAAAAGTGTGTTGAACCTGCAACGATTATGCATTTTATGTTGACCTAAGAGTTCATTTCTGTTTTTCATACATGGCTTGTTTGCTGTAAATAATAAACAACACTTTTAAGTACATACAAAGAGTAAATATTTTACTAGATGCGGTAATGTAACAAAGCCCTTGGTCTGTTGAATAGATGTTTATTTCATGGAAAAATACACCATGTTTGACTATGAGATTTTTTCTTCAATTGTGTAATGCCCATGTGCCTTTCTATTTGGATTTTGCTTTTATGTCCTTCTTTCCAAGGTGTTCTAGTGCTTACTTTCTGGAGTCCTTTATTCCATTAATTGAAAAATGCATTGGAAAGAAAATCTTTACTCTTTCTCTGTCTCAAAATTACTGCTAAATAAAACTAAATATAAGAAGGCATCTGCATGTCTGCAAAATATATGTTGCTGCATGGCAGCAGAGTACATCTGGATTCAAATTGCAGCCCAGGAATTTCAGGGTCATGATGTTCTGAGCTCCAAAGGTGTCTTTTCCTGGAGCTCAGGAACTGGAGCTGGAGCTGAGGAGCTGTTCCTGGAGCTGAGGAACAAAGATGTTTGTTCTTATTATATACTTTAGGTTCACTACATGACATGACACTTACTGAGTTAAGAACACAGTTATTGGGAAATAATTCTGCGTATTCTTCCAAAATCCGGCTATACCCAAAGGTTAAAATGCTTTATAAGGTTGTGAGATTTCTTCATACTGAGTTGAAATTGCAGCTTATTGTATTGTTAGTGCTCAGGATTCTCCTGTTTCCTTTTCCTTAGATGTCTTCAGACAGAACACGTCCTGCTGATGCATTGACATTTTTTCAATGAAGAACATGACATTTTGTTTAATGAAGAAAGCTTGCTACATTTCCCTAAAGTTCTGTTATTTTGTTTTGACTGTCTTAAGGAAAACTTAGAGATTATGCTTGCATGTTCCTGGAGAAAGCCTGAGTAAGCCTCTAAGAAAAAGTATCCATTTTACTTCTGTGGGGCTTTATGTTCTGAAAAGTGAATACCTCACCACTTATGGAACATTAGCACTTGAAGGAGTTTGTTTTGTTGGTTTTTTTCCCCCCTGCCTGGATGTGTGAAGGACAGATTGTAATTATTGTTGATATTTGTGTTGATATTTTGGTGTTTTTTTTTCTTCCAGTTCTCAATTGACTTTTTCTTTCCTTGCAGCTTTGCTCTGTCTGATGAGGCTTACAGATCTTTAAGGGACCAGGACAAAGACCAGTGCATCCTTATCACAGGAGAGAGTGGAGCTGGAAAAACAGGTAAGGAGCAGTTTGGATCTTATTGAAAAACATTCAGAGTTATTCAGAGTCTTGCAAAGTGATGCCAGAGTCTGTAAGAGTTGAGAGATATCAGTATCTTTTTGT
This sequence comes from Corapipo altera, assembly GCF_003945725.1. Classification (NCBI taxonomy): domain Eukaryota; kingdom Metazoa; phylum Chordata; class Aves; order Passeriformes; family Pipridae; genus Corapipo; species Corapipo altera. Next base: position 3,612,686 of record NW_020884877.1, read on the forward strand.
GTCTGGCCATTGCAGAAAATGAGTGCTGTCATGCTGGTTGCTGTAGGTGTGAACTCATGTAAAGTAGTGTTTTTTCACACTGTCACCAGGATGAAGTCCTACCCCATGTTAATACAGTGTCCTCATCAGTATGCAGAAGTATACCAAAGTATACCAAAGTAGTGCTAGTTTTTGACAGAATATTGTAAGGGCCACAAAACACTTAGGCTCTGCTGGTGGGAAACAGGAAGACGTAGAAAACGCAATACTCTTGGTTTTCTAGACTTGATACTTCTACTTGTCTCTCAATAAATAGATGCATTCAAACCAGATTATGTTCTTTATCTAAGGAAAAGAAATCATAGTAGCTGATTACTTTGGAAATTTTATCAGCCTTTTGCACCCTGTGCTCAGCTGCAGTTCTAAGATAGGCCTGTGTTCCAGAACGCTCTGTTTCTTAGGCAAAGCTGAAATTTCCTTGAAAATGACTGCTAGTTTTTAAACTGGAATGTTAGAAATCAAATGAGGATTGCATAACTGCAGTACATTTTAGGTAGACCTTAAAAAAGAAAGAAGCCAGTTATTTTCTAAAATAGCAGTTTAAAACAGAGGTGACTTGCAAAAGAGGCAGCGGGTAGGAAGGCATACATCTGTTTCCAAGTAATTTGAGAGATTTTTCCTTTGACTCTGAGAATATGTGGAGCTTTGTGTGTTATTCTGAGCAAGATTTAAAGTGGGTAACAAGAAGTCGCTTTCCAAGCCTTTTGTGAAAATATAAAGTGTAGGCTTCATCTTTGGTTTTCTTTGATCAGTGGCATCCGATTGAGAGATCCTGAAGTCTTGTAATATAATCCTTATTTACAGTTCAGTGTCGTGTAAAACACATGTTCAGTAAAAGTGTGTATTAAAATAATCAAGTTCTTTTAAATATGATTCTGATATTCTGTCTAGAAGTTCAGACTTTAGAAAGGAGTTCTATATTGGTATTTTTTAATGTCTCGATTTCCTCAGGAACTGTGAATTATCAAGCACCTCATAAACTGAGGTACACATTTTATTATTTTATTTATTTGAAAGGTGGATCAGTGGTTGAGTTATTGAACTTCTTTATATGTTAATGGTAGATTTTGATTTGTATAGAGATTTTCACTGTTCTGTAATTTTCATAGCCATATGGGACATAATATGAATTGTTCCTTCTTTATAAAGGTAAGTAGATAATAATATAAAGTCTGAAATTCAAGTCAGTAATCAAGTTGGAATCTGTGGTATTCTCTAAAGTTTGATGTAACTAATGTTGCTGAAATGAGACCATTAGCTGAGAGGTCAAGTTTTCATTTAAAAAAAGAAAGGAGGGCGGAGAGGGTACAGAGAAAGTTCCTGGAGCTGAGGAAACAAACTTCTTAGTACAGATACTATGTAACTCTGTTTTAAATTTTTGGTAACCAGAGCATCTGGCATTTTTGCATTGGAAGTACTGAAACTCAGCCATCATCAGCTGGATCTTTTTATTTACTTCTGATTTTGTTTTTTGTTTCCCTGCTTGTTTATATTGTTAATCAATAGTAACACTGGGCAAGAGAAGATGATCCATCGCAAGAACAAGTGGTCTGTTTAAACATTTTGAGATATTAAGGTGATGATTCTCTTCCTGATGTCTTTCTTGGACCAGAGTTCCTATTAAAGGAAAGGGCCTTTATTTTCTTTCACTGATGTTCAAAGCCTGTCTTGCAGTCATTGTGCGTGTACTATTATAATAGCCTATTTGCTGCTTCAGTGGACACTTCTCTCAGTGACTGGATAGCTCTAGTTAAAGAAGTTGAGTGTTTTAGGAAATATTTCAAATTAAATAATTTGATAATTCCAAGCCCTGAAGGGAACAGATTCTTAAAAATGAGAGCTGAGTTCGAGGTGCGGTTAAAGGAGATGGGAGGCCTTCTGGACACACCTATAATTCTTGCTCCTCATTTGCTTTCTGTTTGCTGGTTTTCTCAGTTTTCTCTGCAATATGGGGTAGTAATATAATACTAGCAAATAAATTTGATTAAATAGGAAAAAATCAAAATCCAAGGTATGACTTCTCATCTGTTAGTTCTTTCCTGAAACGCGACCCTTAAATTCGTAACAGATCTGTGAAGATCTGTTACAAATATAATGATTTTTTTTTATGCCCACAGTCATGAGTTGATAGGGTTTCCAGCTGTTAGTAATTGCATTGTATATCAGCCGATATTGCCTCAAATTTCGCTATCTTGCATCATACCATCACAGACTCTCTTTATAGATAGAATCCTTTTTCAGCTGATCTTTGTCCTGACCAGCAAAAATATAAGGATTGGATGGATTATTTAATATTTGTTTCTGTCTGTATATGAACCCAGCTTTGAGAGTCCAAAAATTGTTCCAGACTTTGTTAAACGTTTGTACCTTCAAATTCATTTCATTGTTTGAATGAATGCTTCACTTTCTCTATTGGTTATACTTTCAAACAGAATGCAGCACATTATGTGATGTTGCAGTTGGTTGTTTGCAGTGTACTTCAGAGTTGTAATTACACCTGTAGAAGTGTTGTATGTTTGTACTTGTTGTGTATCTGCTGATATAAACTGATTGAATTTTGTGTCTTGAAACTGCTTGAGCCTGGTTTTTTTTCAGGCTAGATTAAAACATTTCCAACATGTCAGCAAAGGATAATGTTCTTTAAAGAATGCCTCTTATTGAGGCTAAATGAAAAAGTAGCAGGCAATGTGCCAGTGGTGGCTTCTTTAGTTTGGGCAGGCTCTAGGTATTTAAATCAAGAGGATTGCTGATGTAACTGCATGGGTCTCATAGCAGGATATGCTCCTCCTGTGTTTCCAGATGGTACAACAGTGTAGAAGAAAAGTGAAATTAAATGTACTTACAGTTCCTGTCTGGCGTTGAGAAAATGTGATGGAGATTTAGTCTGCAAACAATTTTATGGCCTTTTTGCCAATACTTATCACTGTTTTATTTGGCTCTCCCCCCACAGAGGCGAGCAAACTTGTCATGTCATATGTAGCTGCTGTGTGTGGAAAAGGGGCAGAGGTTAATCAAGTAAAAGAACAACTTCTGCAGTCAAATCCAGTTCTTGAAGGTAAGAATCTCATAGAGTATGTACAAGTGTATTACCTCCATGCGTATCAGTGTTCCTGCTGAGCTGGTTTGGAAAACTGTGCCTGTTGTTTTTTCATTGTTATCTGGTGTCCAAAACCATAGGAGGTGCTTTCTGTGAATACAGCTGGAAGATTTTATTCAGTTACGGGTAGGTTTTCTTGAGACGAAAATGGTTTCCCTCATGAAGGGAAAGATTAGGAAGTTAGGTCATACTTCCCAGACTCCTCCTGCTGCTCTCTGAGGGCTTACCCTTTCTTAACCCTGCCTTGATGATGCTTGGCTGTATCAAAAGACTTGACTTCAGTCCCTCTGATTCATTTCCTTCCAAATCATATTATTGTAGTCTCTAGTAAACAAACAAGCTCTGTAAGACATTATTTTTCTTTTGGGAAAAAAAAAGGGTGAAGAAATGAGTCTTAGAAAAAACTAAGCCAATCCATATGCATGCCTGTTGTTCCCTTAGACTTATTGTTCCCTGGGTCTAGTGACTCTGTTGGCCTGTCTTCCTGACAACTGCCTTTCCTGCTCTCCCATGAAAGACTTTTTTTTTTAATTAGTAATTTTAATTTAAAGATGTTGGCTGCCAGAAACAGGATCTTAATTTTTCCTGGAGATAGCATATATAATCCTCAAAGCTTGCAGATTTGTCCCATTGTCTAATAATTGCCTTCAGAAGTGCCTTGGTTAGCGTTGACTTATTTAGGTCTATTGTGTCGATTCCTGGCTCAGTCTTTCCCAAAATTCTCAAAGCTATTGCAGTGCTGAGGCAAAGTCTCAGGACTGCTCTGCAATAATTTTGCATTATGGCCAGATGATATGTGGTGTTTGTAAGACTGTTGAGTGTCAATGTTACATTTATTGCCTGGCTATCCAGACTGCTATACGATTATTTGGAGTCTACAGGAGACAAGCACTCTGCAAGTGAGAACAGGGGGAAAAGTGAAAAAAAGAAGGAAAGGGAATGCAAAAGTGGGCAGAGAGCAGTGGGGAACTGGATGGTTATAACATGGTCTTTGACTGTACACAAAACAAAAATTGTAAACAAAGACTTGCAAAGAAAGGATGAAATGTTAACATTTAAGAATAATAGAAGTGCTGGATAAGCCTTTCTCTGATGATCAGCTACGTTCCACTTAAAGCTGAATGGGGGGATTGCAACCTTCCATTGTTTTGGATTCACAGAGAAGAGCTGTGTTGCTTTTATCACCGTTCTGGAAGCAGATTTCAGATATAGGCAGAAATAGCATGGGAGGTATGAAGGCTTTTCTTGCCAAAGCTAGATTGTTCCCCAGGGACTGCCAAATGTATTTGATTTCTTGTTGGTTTATGAATCTTTGTTTTAATGCAAAAGAAATAGACTAAGCTTACAGAAGATTGCTTTATTGTTTTAAAGGATTATTTGTTCCACTTGACGTACTAGTAACTGCCTGTTTAGTCTTTTGGAAGGTAGGACACCGGATTATTCCACAAGGAATAAAAGCTGAGCAAGCTGGGCTGCTTATATATGTTTTAGACAGAAATTAAGCATTTGTGGTCAGATTTATTTTTCTTTGGTTATGTAGTTCTGTTTCAGTCGAGCTGCAGTGCAAGAAAATGACATAAATGTTACATATGCATAATTTGTCTTATGGGATTATTTTTTTTAAACTACAGTTGCTACTGTAAATTAACTTTTAGAAACAATGAACTTAAGGGAAAACCAAGGAATGCGTCTCCTTCTTTATAATGGAACGTTTGTGCTTGACTCTGTGCAGTTATAAATGACTCTACTGTTCAGCACTGTGTTTAAGAAAATGCAGCTCAGAGATTTGGTTGTTGAAAAGATGATTTATTACAGGGCATAAAGATTTTAAAAACAATTCTTTCACTTATCCTGGCCTTCAGGAGGAACCAACTTTTCGTTCTGGCTCTAGTTCTTTGGTCAAGAATGAGTCTACTCATGCAAATTTGTAGAAGCCTAAAGGCATGTATTTATTTCTGTCCAAAAAACATTTACTTTACTTGATCTTTGAAGATATATATGCTATGTAAATAAATACTGGGATAAATAAAGTCTCCTGTTGGAATATGAGTGTTATACTTGATGTAGGGGACACTCCTGTTTGACTCAGTGTGCTCAGACAATGTGTGATGTTTAGAGCTTGAATTGTCCTCCAATCTGAGTTCTTGTCCTGCCCATGTTCTAAGCTGGTGACTGCCCATCTGAGTGTAGAATGCCCATCATAAAACTTGACCTAAAGAAATTCAAACCAGACTATTCAGAAAGATAGTTTAGGCCAAGCCGAAGACAAACTCTCATTGTAAATCTTACTTATTTCAGCTGATTAATATTCAGCTTAAGGTAGGATAAATGTGTTGGAATAGCATAAATAAATCAGTTTCCAAGCAAACAATTTTTAAGAGTAGTTCTGTAATTTTCCCAGTTCTAACCTCTGTCTTATTCTGTTGTAGGAACTAAGATTTGTTTCTTTCTCCAAATTGAAGAGAAAGAAGTATTTCCTATATTTAAAGTTATTTGGGTAATAACATTTTAAATTTGTTGATTCAAACACCAAGGATATACCCTTAGTCTGGGTACAGTCTTGTTTTGGAACCATTTCCCCTTGAATGTTTTCCTTTCACTTTTTTATACAAAGGAAGTGTTGAGATGCAACTTCTTTGCACTTCCATAGGTGTTTTCTCATGTGTCATGTCTGTCACACTTTGTCTCCAGTGACTGATGCCTATACAATGAACAGGGTATTGTTTCTCAGAAGTCTGTAATTCCTTTAAATATATAAGCAGACACAGATATTTTAGCATTTAAATATTTTTTACTGATATATTTGGTTGTCATATTTGTTTTTCTCTTTCTCCAGCTTTTGGAAATGCCAAAACTGTGAGGAATGACAACTCCTCTAGATTTGTAAGTATTTTCTTCAAGGCTGAATTTGAAATGCTTTTAGGGGAGCATATTATGCTGTTGGCTTTTTCTGTTTTGCCTTGTATCAGCCATCAAGGCATCTGTAAGGAGGGAATGAATAATTTGGAGAGAGAGCTTTCTTGTAGTTGTCTGAAGACTGTGGTATTTGAAGAAGGCAAACACCTTTAGCAACAATCAGAATTTCCTTTCGTACATTTGTACATGTGTTCTCCTTCCCCAGTGTGTTAGTAGAGTATTATTATCAGTCAACCCTCTTTATAAAACGTTTCACCTCCTTGTCAGAAATATTGTTGGTTTCTGGTGTGGGCATAGAGATCTATTGAAAATCCAAGTAGAGACTAAAAAAGAAAGAAAAAAATTAGGATGTGGCAGGCTGTGACCAGATGAAAATGTAATTACAGCGCAGCTGGATTCTTTAGTTTTCTGGCACTGGTGGCTTTAATGTCAATGACCATGTGTCTAGCAACTGGTCTGCTTAGCAAGTCAATCTTTTCATGTTTTCCATTCATATGTATATAATTTTTTGGTCAAAATTGCTACTTCAGGATCTCATTTGCTTTCTATAACGTTTCCAAATTTGTTCACAACTTTGGTTTTAATATAAACATTTATAACTTTACCTTTTTGCTTAAATTCTTTATTCAGTCAAGTGGTTGAATTCAGGCTTTTTTAGCATGAAACTGAATGCGAGATGATTGGGATTGGAGAAAAAAAAAAGTTGAAGCCAGACTTGGGAGATTCAGAAGTGGGAATACTCATCATAGTTTCTCCTGCTGAAATCAGGAGACTGAATGCAACTGTCTCATTTGCTCACTTGTGTCCAGAACAGTAATATTGTGAGATGTGTGAAGTAGACAACAGAGGGCGAATTAATACACTGGAAAAATGATGCATTGTGAGTAAAAGCAAATGAATAAAATTGTGGGATATTGTGAGACTGGAGGGAAGCTTTTTTTTTTTTCCACGTGGGGGACTTCTCTCCATGCTCCACGTCTGTGAATGGTCCTTCTGCTGCTCTAATTGCCTCTGCTTGTGAATAGAGAAAAGGATCTTCATCACAAGGTCAGGGACAAAATTTGAGGCACCCCTAGAGATTTTGGTTTTTTGGTAGAAAGGGTAGAAACAATGCAGTTATCAGAGAGGATGTACTACATAAAGGAGGAGGAGACAGCCAAGAGAAGAGGTGCCGTTTGCAAACAGAAGTCTTTCTAGGACAAAGTGCAATGAGCTACTATTTTGCCTTTCAAGTCCTTGCTTATAAACACAAAGCTAAAAATACTTCTGGAAACACCCAGCTGGCCCAGTCCTTGGGAAATGAAAATTTAATTATCAGATATAAGTTTTTATCTCTGAAATTTGAATCGGCTCAGAATTAACTTCGAACAAGACAGTACAAGTACTGTCCTCTCTAGCCTGCCTCAGTTGCCAGCAAGGAGAATAGGATTTAAGTATATTCAAGCTGATCTTGACAAAATACCCAGTAAATTAGAAAGTATCTTTGGGTCAATGTAAAGTGCCTGTTTTTATGTTCTGTAATTAAAAGCAAAATAGAAAAACAAACAAAACATAATCTCTTTCTAAATGCAGTGAATAAGGAAGTATAAGCACAAAGCTTTTCAATATGCACTTTTTGTCATGGAATCACTGAATGGTTTGGGCTGAAAGTGACCATAAAGATCATCCAGTTCCAGCCTCCCCACTGTGGTCAGAGACACCTTCCGCTAGACCAGGTTGCTCAAATCCCCATCCAGCCTGGCCTTGGAACACTTCCAGGGATGGGGCATCCACATCTTCTGTGGGCAGCCTGTTCTAGTGCCTCACCACCCTCCTAGTGAAGTGTCCTCTGTTAAGTATGTGCCAAAGGGCAGAATTTAGTTGAATTCCTACTAGCAGTTATCTATCTAAACTTCCTTGCCAGTGCGAGCTGATCTGCTTTTACCTTTTCTACACAGAATGGGAGGAAAACAGTCCATTTTGTCACTGTTAAATGTAACTGTTACTACATTAAACACTTGTCAAATAAATTAAAATGATGCAAAGACCAGAGCAATTTTCTGTGATGTGGAAAAGTCAAACAGAAGTCAAGGAAACACACTGCGCCAGTGCAGCTAAAATTGAAATCACTTTTGCGGTGACAGTCTGTTAATTGTTGCCTCTGGTCTCCTGAGTTACGAGGGAAAGAGTTCAGTGGGAAAAATCCATCACTTTTACAAGGCAGGCACACGCTTAGGGACAGACATCCCATGATTGCCAGCCAGTCCTCCAGGCCAAACTGAGTGGCTATCCTTTGACTGCCTTGATTCATGCTCCAGTAAGATTTCCCATTGAGAAAATAAGTCTGTGTGGAAGATAATTTCTTCCTGCATTCATCTGTTAATAAGCATGGTAATACCTAAATGGCTACAGGTATTGTTTGGTGTTCTTGGCATTCTGCTGGAAGTTTGTATACTGTGCATTTTCTTCATATAACCTTAGAAACTGAGCAAATTGCTCAGGTTGCTTTACAGACCTGATTAAAGGTGTTCTCATAAAAATCTCTGGTTGTGATAATGTCTTAGAAGATTTGAATAATTTTCTGTTCTTCAGAATTCTGATAGAGTGTACAGGAGATGTCAGATCTTTTAACTCTTTTAACCTTTAAAAACAACCAACTAACTAAAAAATGTATTGAGCATTTTTTCTTAAACAAAACTTACAGTCTTAAAATATGTTGCTTTCACAGGGAAAATACATGGATATTGAGTTTGATTTTAAGGGTGACCCACTTGGAGGAGTTATAAGCAACTGTGAGTATTACTTCTGGTATCAGCATATTAACAGCTTAAAATGTTTTGTTTAAAAAGGAATATGGTTCAATTATTGAAGAGATCATCTGTGTTTGTGTAATAGCATCTCTCTCCATTCTGCTTTTTAATTTTGTTGCTGTTTTGGTGCTGAATAATGTACCTTAGAGTAAGTGAAAATAGACTTAAAGAAGTAAGTGTGAATGTTGAATTTACTGTATTGTTCAAACATACTGAGTGGAGTACATGGGTTTGTATATTATCTCTGAAGCTGGTAGCGGATGGATATGAGTATCTGAGCATCTTTTGTGCTTGAATCCCTGGGATCAGTTGTGCTTCTGGGTTTGATGGGTCAGGTATTTTTGGTAGATGATGTCTGAGATACTCTGCTTTGTAATTTGTAAGGGTGATACAAAATGTGCTGGAGATCACCATGAGATGGGTGTGTTTATTTGGAACCAAAGCCTTCCGTACTAATTTATACACCTCAAAGTGTAGGAAAAGGCTTATCACGAGGGAGGATGAACAGTTTAGGGGGGCAAAGGTGGCCTTGGAGGTTGTTCTGTGAAACCTATAGCAACTCAGAAAATTTAACCAGCTCTCTGTTAGGAAGAAAGAGGCTGGGAACTGAATGGCAGCCCAGAATGCTTTCACTTGCTTTTCTTTTGAGAGTTTAAATGCAGCTCTTAAAGGAAATTGCTCCTCTGTGCTATATAAAGCTATATTTGTTTGGTTTTCTTATTTTTAAAAGGGGATGGAAGAGGGCAGTGAGTGACTATACTAGGTGTCACTGACCTAGCCTCGACCCCTCTTTTCACTCAGCCAAATTCATTGCTTTTTCTAAAGATGTGACTTTTGACTCCATCGGCATTTTACTGGTTGTGAAATAATGAGACTTGCCCAAGGTGAACTGTCCTCTCCACATATAACATAAACATTTTAAAAACACTGTGAAGAATTTTACACATAAATACAGGTTTTGGCTTTTTTCAGAGGGCAAACATTTTTTCTTGACCAGGTCAGCTTTTGGAACTGTGCCTGAAAGAGCATGCTTTTTGTGGCAGAGTAGATCTTGAAACTCAGAGCAGTCACTATTTAAATGTTTATGGCTGTCTATTACCTTTGACATTTGGCAGTCAACAAAATTAGAGGCCAAACACACTCAGTGTATTCATCAATAATTAAATGTGAACAAAAAGGTTCTAAAAGGCTGTGTTATTTGTTTCTTTTTATTTTGCATTCAAAATAGCTACATAAAAATGAACCTTCCTTTGTAAGAGTGGACATTCAACAGTTTGTCTTTGAAAGTACCATATTGAGTCATATAGTTAAAATATTGTGTCATACCGAAAGGAGATCCAAATAGTTGCTCTGTAGTTTATCTGCTCTATAAATCTTTGCGTGGTGTAATTATAACATTACATTAATTGTAATGATGTGATGACATATGTAACAAAGGGCAGACGTATTTTTAGATCTTTCTAAAAGATGTCTATTTTAGGCATTCTTTCTGTCTTATCACATTTAATAAATTTCTCATAGCAAGAAAATGAATTTCAATTTAAAAATAAAGACCTGATGTGTAAGCTCTGTTGTGGAAAAGATGTTACTTGTTGAACTGTGAAACGCCCCGTGCTTGGCAGGGTATGTCAGTGGTAAATACTGAGTTCCTGTAGCTGCATGTTAATACATCTCATCTTTGATTTAATGTTTGCAAGATTTGATAGTCCATCCATCTCTCTTTGAAAGAGAGTTTAAATTCTCTACCATTTCAAAATAATTTGGTTGTCCTGCCTTAGATTTTTCCACACATCTGCAGCATTGCATTGCAGCAGAAATGCTTCTGTTTCTGTGAGCCATCAGCATTCTGAAGATATTTGGGGGCCTAAATTCTTTTACACCACTTAGAACTTACTCTGATGTAAGTCAAAATCAGGATTTGCCTTCGTAATTCATCAAGCATGAAGTCAAGTAGTGCTGAAGTTTCCTATCCCTAAAAGGGAAAGTATTATTATGAAAATATCCGTAAATTTTCTTTGATTTCTGACCATGTGTTGGTTTGGTGTTAATATGATGTGAAGATGACATCATAATGTTTTGATTATACTTCAATAGTTGTTTCTGATGAGCTTGATTTCCAAACATCAATTTAGTTAGTGGGCTTTTTTGGGGCACAGCCTATGTCACCAAGCTGTATTTCATACTCTGAGTGACTTGAAGCAGACATGGTGAACATCTAGTTTATTGTGGTGGCAAGAATGGTAATGATGATAAGCTGCTAAATTTATCAGACTGGTAAGGATAAGATGAGACCCACTGGGCTGAAAGGTCTTGTTTGAAATGGTCTGTTCTGTCCTACTCTGGAATGCTGTGAAGCTCTGTGAAAGGCTGGTGAATCTGCCCATGATGACCCTTCATGCAGTGACCTTCCCTTGGGCCATTGTCCTGATGCCCTTCAATGAGCTCTTACATCTTAATGAGAGGGGTTAATCTACAGGGTAAAATTATCATTTCTGTCCTATCCAGTTTGCAGTCAATGGAAATGTCCACTGGCTTTAGCAGGAGCTGACAATACCAAAACGTTTAATGTGCCGCAAATGGAAGGTAAATCTTCTGAGTAAAATTAGAATGGAAATAATAAAATGGAGAGGATTTGTGACAGCTATAAAGTCAGAACTGGTATGTGCCCGGACTGAAGATAATTTTCTGTTTGAACAGAAAATATGTGCAGCCTCATTTCATGTACGTTACACGGCTGCTCAGAGCTTCCAACTGCGCTGGTTTCCAAGGAAATTGTCATATTGTTATAGCATGGTGTACAGTCATGAAAAGAAACTGAGAATGGAAAATTGGAGATTAACATGATTTATGCAAGCTTAAAGTATTTGACTTCAATCAGGAATTTTTTCCCCTTAGACTATAAAATAAAACTGATTTCAGGTAGTGTGTGTTGTACTTGTTTGATCCTACATCAGCAGGTGTGGGGTGAGCAGAAGGGTGAAGAGGGCTGAGTGAAGAATGTGGTAAGCCTGAGTTGTTAAGACTTGTCCCTTTTTGTTAGTTTTCTGTGAAGGTCCCAGCTTGTTTTCCTGGTGGGTGGGAGGCGCTGGAGTCCGTGTAAGGTGAGGTCTTGGTGCTAGCTAACAGCCAGCCCATCCATTCATGGGTGACCTCTTTCACATGTGTGGGGTTAGGAAGTCCAAATTATTGTTGTGGGAGTTGCTAAACACCAAACCCTTGCTGTGTTGCCACCTGGGACTGTGGGCATCCCATCACTGTTGGGTAACAAACTCCAGCCCCCGCTTGAAGGTATGCTGCTGCTTTAAAAGGCACCTGCAAACAGGTAAATAGCATTTACATTTTCTCTCACTGAATTGGGTATGAGGTGTATCTGCTCCTTCTGCCCTCCTATGGCGTGTTTACAGTTGCTGCTGTTGCAGTGGACAGTCATGTCAGCACTTATGTGCTCAGAGGGTTTTTTTCCCAGAGCACCTGTGAGGAAAAGCAGTTGGAGTGTTGCTTTCAGCTGGGTGTAATATCATGGAAATAAATTACAGAAAAGATCAATACTATTCTTAGTTTTCTCTTTATTATAACTACTCAGTTAGTGAAGATGAGAGGAGAAGAAAGGAGAACAGTAGATTCTTTTCCAGCTGTAATTACAGAATAATCTGTATTTTATGTAAAAACAGGTACATTTGGTTTTGAAGTAATAGGTGCTAATTGCAGTAGCTTGTTCAGCTCTAAGATATGGCTGTCCACAGATGCTGCATCTGGTTCGTACTTAAGGCAGTGTTTGTGTGCACACTTGGTTTGTTAGTTTTGTGACTGCTTTTGTGTACAGTAAATTTTATGGTTGAAGTGGCTTTGCATAGTACAGTCCAAAATGTTCCACACTTAGAGCTGTTTAAACCTTTGGAAAGGTATGGATCTTACAATATCTTTCCCGTAATTTTTGTAAGTCTTAAATTTTTACGTTTCACCTGTAATTTCCTGCTGAAAGATATCTAGCTTTTAGTATAGGGTGATCTTTCCTCATCTGCCTAAGCCCTTCAGTGATTTAATGATTAACTCGAAGACAACAGTGCTGCAGGTTGTGAAGTACAGTATATGCAAAGCCTGCTTTTGAAAAGCCATTTTTAACCAGTAGAGTGTCCTCAGAGTCCAGGTAACAAGTGGTTAAGAAAGGGCCCTGTTTTGCCATCTTTTTCAACAGCAACATGAAAGAAACCTATGATGTTTATCTAAGCAACTTTTTTTAAGGTTAGCAAAGTGATAACTTTGCAACTTGTTCTTCTTGTGACTTGTTTGTTCATTTTAAAAGTCAGAAGTAATTACCCACTTACTGAGAAATCAACAGCTCAGGCTGTTGATTTAAGTTACGTGATTGCTGTTAGTAAGTTCCTTTGCTTAGGAAAATATTGCACAAATTTGACAGTTAGACATTATGAGAAGAGTTACCATTCTTGGTGATTTTCTTTTTGATTTTTGTATTTATTTTATTTAAATCTTAACTTGTTTCAACATCTCTCTCGGTGTTCTTGTTAACGTGGTTGCCACTGTTTAGACAATTGTTTTGCCTAAACTAGGAAGATTTTAAAACAAACAACAAACTAAATTAAACATTTTGTTTAGCTTATTTTTAAACATCATTTATCCCTTGAGCAGTGAGGGTTTAACACTCTTTAAATTGTGCAGTCATTGTCACTGCACACACTACCCAGGCAGTAGTTTTTGTTTGACACAGTTATGGATCAATTAATTTGAGAGAACATGATTATAAGCTTGGTGGGAATAATAGGGAAATTTCCTGAGAAATCTATATGTTCTTTTTCATCTGTAGCTTTTTTGGATGACAGCTGTACAATCAAGGTAGGAAAACAGCATAATTTAACATAATGTGGCTGTAGAGATAAGCTTCCATGACTAGAACATGTTCTGTAACTTTGACTGAATTGTTGAGAGGGTCCTTGGTCATGGCCAGCTGAAGAGACTATGACTAAAATAAACTTTTCTTGGATTATTTAGAATGTACCAAGGTAGCGTCATTTTTTTTTTTTTTGGTTCTGGTGTTTACTTATTCCTTTCTTGAATGTTGATTCAATTTCTAGTATATTTAGAGAAATACAAATATCCTACATTTTTCTGCATCAGTCAAGTTCATGGGTCAAGTATGCAAAAAGAATCTGTGTAAAATTGTACATTAGAGTTTGCAGAAGTATTCAGCATCTTCTTTTTTTCCTTTCATGTTCAGTTGAATGGTTTAGCAGGGTGCTTACACAGATCTCTTGCATTTAAACCAGTAACAAATAATCTTCAGAACCTAAGGTGGGTAGCTGGATTTTGAGGCACCTGAATCGATGGATATTCAGGCAGTATGATTTGAGAAGAGTTCCCAAGGTTGAACTTTTCCGAAACAATTTAATTTTTACAGTTGCTTTGATACACATTAAAAGTTTCCATTCAAGCAGAAGCACTACTAGACAATGCAGAAAGAATACCTGAATGTTCTCTCATGATAATTCTGTATAGTCCCTATGCATAATTCATATAGACTATGTAATAAAATGTAATCTAGAGAGAGTTTAGGGTTTTTTGTTCTGTGGATTTTCATATAGTTAAGCACCATCTGTCCACACATGCCACTGTCAACAGAATTACCAAGCGGCCACGTGCAACAGTCTGATGTGAATCTTTGTGTTCTCTCTTTTGAGTGTTTTGATCCACAGAATTTGTACTCATGTGAGACTCAACACAAAAGTTACTGGTAGTGCAGTGGTTGCTTTAAGGAAAATATATTTGGTTGATTTATTGAAATGCTAATTAGTGCAAACAAAGGGAAGAAGTTTTCTGAAGAGTAGGGCAGATGGTCTGGATCTGTCCCGTAAGTCTGATTTCAGTCTGCATGTGAACAGAAAGAAAAGAAAAAGAAAAAAGAATGCAGCCTTAACAAGAACTGGCAGCAGCTGCTTTTTTTAAGGAAAATACCTGATTTTCCATCAGTAACTGCTTTGTGGAGCTTTTTTCCTCAATTATGAAAACTGACAGAATACGGAACGTTAGGACTTTAGAAAGCTGACTGTTAATTAGTTAACTTTGTTGCTTCTAAAAATATATAGATAAGATAAGCTGTGGTGAAAAAAACCAAGACAGTTATCCTTCTAAAATAACTAATTTCACATACCTTCAAGAACCTGTTTGTTAAATCTACTGAAGGCATGCATGTAATTAGAAGGCTTAAATACAATATTTTGCCAGGATGTGTAGCTGAGCTTTTATGACAGTATTTGAGTAAATTTATAGGCAGAATATTTTTAAACCCAAATAAGCCAAACCGCACTGCTTCAATATCCCTTGAGAATACAGCCATTTCCTGAAGTGTGTGTAGCCACTGCGGGAGCTGAAGTTGTTTATTTTTTGAGATTAAATTTGGCTGCGATCTGTTCCAACACTTGACTGGAGAACCTTCACAGCCAGCACAACTCTGAACTGCCTGCCACTCACCTTGCCTTTCCCAGCCCGAGTATTAACACTTGGATGGGGGATCAGCCTCTCCCTTTCAGTTATGAATTAAAAACTGGAGAGGATCATGTATCTCATAGTTATGCTAACTAACTAGGATGACTCTGAGTTAGAACCACGGCTCAAGAAGGTGAACCCTGACCTTAGGTGAAGTCAGAAGTAGAGAGGTTGCACAGTAGGCTGCTGGTGAGAACAATAACTTCTGATCTTGCCTTTCCAACACAGCATCAACCATCGGAAGTTAGTCAACTGCATTTAAAAAAAAAAAAAAAGCCAATGGATGGAAAGGACAAAAGTGGGAGTCTTTAACCTACCCCTCTAAAGATGAGCTGCTGGTAATATGTGAGAGCCACTTGTTTGTGTATATCTTGGGTGTGCTTTTTCATCTTGATGTGCAAAACTTCCAGGTGCTGAACCAGGCCATATTTGGAAGGAAAGAGACTGTAGGGTTGTTAAGTCATAAAAACAAATGTCTATTCAAACAAAGCTAAAAGTTCTGACGTGGTCACACAATGCAATAGATGGGGAAGAAGTATTTCTCCTCATACAGTCAGATGCTCTGGTCATTTAGGAGCTCCATTCACTGTCATTTGCTGTGCTGGTTGCCATTCCTCTTCAGGCAATTGCATGTTTAGGGAATAACATAGTTCAGCTGGTCTGTAAAATATTTGAAACTTGTCCTACTGTAAGCCAGTCAGAAGATTAGTAATACTGTCTGAGTTTTGTTGTTGTTGTCACTGGCTAATTATTAGAGCAGAAAGTAATTTTTGAACCTGACTTGCTCTGGTTTATGTGGAGGAGGGACTCTGAAGACTTGTGTAAGTGTGTGGGTTGAAGTTTGGTCTTTAGTTCCTGTTCTGTGAGAAGGGGTGTAAGCTTAGGTAATTACAGTGGGCAACATAAGCACCACACCCTGCCCGTAACTATCAAAAATAGGAATATGGTCTATTGCACTCTGTTTATGGAGAGAACCCCAGGGCAGATGCTCCCCCTCAGGCTAAGCCCTGCTGTGCCAGGGGCACCCTAGCTGGGGTAGGGGGTTTGCAGCACAGATGCTGCTGACCAGAGTGCTACCTCTTTGCAGATTGCTGAGACTGAATAGGTGCAGTTTCAGCAGAAATGGAAATCTGAGGAAAGGTATAGTAGAATGCGCATCAGATGTTATAGTAGCCCAGCAGGGGAAGTGTTCAACAACTGCACATATCCTTAATGGACTTGGTGTTCCCTGTGTCTTACTTTTGTGAAACCTCATTTCACTTTGTGTATGCTCTTCTGAGGAGTGGCATTTGAGATGTGACAGTTCCCTTTGAGAGCTTTCTTCTAGCTTGGGCACAGCTTAGAGAGAATTTAACCCCCAGTCATGGTAGGTGCATGGGGGAACGCCTTTGCTGTGTGCTTGGAATGAGGCATTGAATGTCTCTGTCTCCATGTCACTGAATACATGTAGCTTAAGAGAAAAACTGTACACTGGGAACTGGGTGTTTGCTATCTGGAAAAATGCTGTTAAGCCCTCGTGTGCCAGTGAGAAGAGAAGAAAAAACATACCTTTTGTACAAAAAGAGATTGTGACATTGAACCTGCCCAGAGGTTCTCTTATTGCATCCCTCTTCCTTCTCTTGGTGTGCTGTGAACCACAGCCTTCCAGTGCAGTACAGGCTGAACAGACTTTGAATTGCCACCTCCGTGGTAAATATGATGTTAACTCTGAAGTGGTTGCAGTGTGTTACAAGACAGTCTGCTTATGCTGCCTGCCTGGATTCCTACCCTTATGGAAGGTTTAGAAATGTGCCTGTCACTAAGGACAGTGGACGAAGCAGTCTTCTTCTCAAGCTACTCTGTTAGTGCAGTGATGGTTTTCAAAGTGCTGCTTTTTCATTTCCCTTTAAGTATATTAGGATGGAGCTTCTGTCAGCCCCACTGGGAATTATTTCATAGCCTGATGCACCTGAGGATCAGAAAGTGCTGCATGATTATTCAGGTTAAATGCTTTCCTTATTTGTTCTCTCCTTTTCATTTACCCGTCTTTCATGTGCTTAGCTTTAACATTTTGCTTCTTTTCAAACCTTCACCCATACAGTCATGCTCACCAAATCTTAATTTTGTGGTAGTATTGTAAATTGGTTGACATTTTTCGAGCACATTGCCTCCATGACCTGAGTTCTCTTTGCTGCTCATAGACTGCAGCATTTACAAGTTCACTGGGCTTGCCACTTGCTCAAAGAAATATTTGAGATACATATACTTAATGTGATATACTATGATAAGGTTTGTACCTCCCATTTATCATCTTCTAGTCTGCTGCTGGTGGTATGAAGTAATGAAGTAGAAAATGATGGGGGATTATATTAATTTTAAAGGGTTTTGCTCCAACAGTCTGTCCCTGACCTGTGAGATTTTATTTGTTTGTTTAGATCTACTAGAGAAGTCTCGCGTTGTTAAGCAGCCAAGAGGTGAAAGAAACTTCCACATTTTCTATCAGATACTGTCTGGTGCATCGGAAGAGTTTCTCTGTAAGTATTGCCCTTGTCCCATGTTCAGATTCCTTTGTATTTAATGTGCTGTTCTTGTGGGAAATGTGATATTGATTAATTTTTTGAAATTTTTGTTGGTAGTAGCAACAGTAATACCTGAAGTCAACAAATGCTTTGATGTTATCCAGGTACCTGAATCAGAACTGGCTTTGCAGTGTATTATGAACAAATAAGAAAGTCTGTTCTTATTTAGAAGGCTTATAATTAAAAGATCCTTGAAGAAAATCTAATCCAATAATAACAACAGTTCGTGGCAATACTGGTTCTTGGATAAAATTGCCACTAGCAGGAATGCCGTTACTAATGATATTGTTATTTGATTTATTAGGCAAACTCAAACTGGAGAGGGACTTCAGCAGGTACAACTACCTGGGCCTTGATTCTGCCAAAGTGAATGGAGTGGATGATGCTTCAAACTTCAGGACAGTCAGGGTAAGAAGCAGCAGGGGTTGGCTGAGCACTCAACACTGGTGCAGAGTTCTTACGCTCCTCGGTCTGTCGGTTCGTGCAGGGCTGGGCTGGGAGGGCTGTCTTGTCTCAGTGCTGGCACTCCTCATGCACAGGCAGAATGTGTTTGCACAGGGAAGCTTAGCTACCAAGAGAAACTAAGAAAGCCCAAGTTTGTGGAGTATTCTTATAGGAATACAAAAAGGACAGCAAAAAAAATTAAATAAAATTAAAAAAAAAAAAGGAAACAAAAAAGAAGAAAAAAAGGAAATAATAATAAAAAAAAGCCTGGACCCCCATGGTCAGATCATGGGAAAAGTTATACTGTGTAGTGGCTTGTGGTGGCAGTGACTGAGCTTCATGACCCAGGTGATGCCGACCAAGTCAAAATAAAAACAGGACTGGGATGATTCTCATGATAACTTACTGTCCTGTTTTTGCTTGCTTGTACAAGGTGATTACAGGACTTTGTTACTCAATGTATGCAGATTTAGAGTCTAAAAGCTACTGGTCTGAGAAGGCAGGAGTACCTGCTCATTTGACTGTGAAATATTGGGATGGGTTATAAACTAAATTAAGTGGCTAAAAAAAGTACTACATTTTAGAAACCCATATACTGAATGAGTCCTAGAAGTGGACTGGACTGAATGCCAGCTCCATTATCACATCTCCTTTAACCTGTCTTTTGTATTAAAAAACTTACTTATCTAAGCATAGGAATTATGCCATGTACTTTTAGTAGCAAAAGAGTTCATAAAACATTTCTAATTTATGTTAATGCAGATAAATGGTAAATTTCTCAAGTATGATCTGTTTAAATGTAGATACTCTTATCTCATGATTTTATCTGTCCCCTTTCCAGAATGCTATGCAGATTGTTGGGTTTATGGATCATGAAACACAGTCGGTTTTTGAAGTAGTGGCAGCCGTTCTGAAATTGGGAAATATTGAATTTAAGCCTGAATCTCGTGCAAATGGCCTAGATGAAAGTAAAATCAAAGATAAAAATGGTAAGATGAGACTAGTGATGGGAGGAAAACCACTAATTTGTCTGAAGTCATTATTAATTTTGTCATTTCTGCAGACATACAATATCCTTACATATGAATTAGATTGTTTCCAGAGCTCACCCTCAGGCGAATATGGGTTAAATTCTGTGCAATTTTGATTGCTCTGTTTGAAATTCCAAAAATGATAATTTTTTTTTCTTTCCTGCTTTATTAGCACTTTCTTCTGAAATGTTAAATGGTGCTGTGTGTTTCTGTTTCTGCCACTTGGTTTTTCTGCAGTGGAGGCTTTTTGTTCTTTTGCAGTGATTATCTCTGCCTGTAATGTCAGATTCATTTGGTGATATTTTTGCAGTTGATTCGTTTTGAAACTCCATTTATTTTCATTTGAAAGTTTTTCATTATGAAAAGTAATCTGTGATAAATGGAGGGAAAGTTTCTTCACAAAAATAACTGGATAGAAAGTGCTTTCAAAACCAGTAACTCTCTTTCCTTGTGCTGTGCGTATTTTTAACAACTTTGCTTGTCAGTATAGTGGGGAGAGAATGTGGCACTTCTGTTAAAGAGCATCTGTTTTGGAAAAACGCTACACTACTTAAAAGCTAGTAGTTTTGGGGAAGAACAAGCAGTGGTTATGAAGGATTCATTATATTTATGCTTTGCTTTTTGATGCTAGAACTCAAGGAAATCTGCGAGTTGACGGGTATAGACCAGTCTGTCTTGGAGAGAGCCTTCAGCTTCCGGACGGTTGAAGCCAAACAAGAGAAAGTTTCAACAACACTAAATGTGGCTCAGGTAAAAAGAAGTCCTGATTTTATAGGAAAGAATTATTTTAAGTGGCAGTTTATTCCACGTGACTAAATCATTACTGCCCAAATAAAAACTACAACTAATCAGCTGTACTGAATAAATTACAAGCGTAAGTGTGCTTTTTTTTTTTTCCCAGCAGTTTCTAAGCGTTCAGATATTTTGTTTTCACGTGTGAATTACCTCCAAAAGATGAGGGATAGGAGAATGTTGTGGAGAATGTTGCAGAGACTGAAAAAACAAACAGACCTGCACAAAGCACATGCTGCAAGTGTTGTGGCAGACTGTTTTTATTTAGGGTAACTGCTGTAATTGCATGTGAGTTGTATGCCTGGGGCTGCTGAGAAACTTTTGCTGCCAGTGTCAATTTATCTTCCTCTATGGCTGCAGAGCCAGGGTGATTGCCACCTGTGTCTCATCAGCTCAGGCTACCAGGAATGTGGTTTCTCTGACTGCTGCTGATCAGGTCCCTTTGTTTAGGATTAGGGTGGGGGATGTGAGTTTTAGAGGGTATCTGGAAGAGCAGGAAGGGAGCTGAAGTGCTGCTGTTGTGTTGTTGTTGTGGCTGCTGTTCCAGCCAGCCTGTGGCCAGGAAGGCAGAGGGGTGCACCACCAAGACACTGATGCTGCCTAAGCGTCTTGGCACCCCTTGCCTGTCTCCCGTGCCTGTTTAGGCAGAGCCACTGCTGCCTGTGCTGGTCTTGCTAAGTTCACAGCACCTTTAAGATACATCAGTGACAGAAAAAGGTTTGGTTTAGCCCAGCATTTATAACGATTTTTTCTTCTTTTTTTCTATTTAGGCTTATTATGCCCGTGATGCTCTGGCTAAGAATTTATACAGTCGACTGTTCTCTTGGCTTGTTACCAGGATCAATGAGAGCATTAAGGTATTGTCATTTCGTGCCTGTAAAAAAATCAATAGAAATCCTTTAAATTAAAGTGGACAGTAAAATTGTATTTACCAGTTTCATTTTTCCTGGTTGTACACTGTTACACGTGAATAATTGTATCACAGCTCAACAAATTGCTCTCTGCTCTGTTTTTAAGCTTATAAAAATATTCATGTTAAGTGTATTTTGGGAAACCATACCTAATATTTTAGTTTACAGAATTTGACAGCCTATTTATGAGATACATTAATTTTCTTGATTCTCAAGTATGCAATGTACAGATGACTGACTCAATCTTTAATTTTTTTTTAAGGCACAAACAAAAGTCAGAAAGAAGGTAATGGGGGTTCTGGACATCTATGGCTTTGAAATTTTTGAGGTAAGACCTTTATAATGGTAAACATTTAATGAGACAGCTGTTATTAAAGCTTGATAGAGTAGTTCATGAATGTTTAATCAGAATACATGTAATTGGAATCAGTTGTGTTATTCCTGACAGAAAATCACTAGAAAAGTAAACCAAAGAGAGATGTCTTAGCATCTCTAGCAATTGAAACAAATTTATGAAAGCCAAACTTGTGTTTTTTACATATAGAAAAATAAATATTTATGATGGATAAACTAAGTATATTTTGTTGTTACAAACATTCTGAGCACAGGAGAAACTCTGGCACTGTCATTTCTGCCCTCAGGCATTTTGGGGGTGTCTTTGAACAAGCTTTGTATCCTATAAAAAAGAAACACCCCTGCCCCAAAAAACCGCACAACAATAACTATATATTTTTCCTCTGTCAAAATTAAACAAGGAATTATATTGCACTTCATCTCAATTCACATAGATAAATATTCTATACTGATTCCTAGCTAATGATCTGTGGCTCACTGCTGTTTGTTTACAGGAGTATTTTTAGACTAGTGGTATTTTGAAACAAAACAATCAACCAGGAGTTTTTAATTGGGTTAGAGAGCACCAAGGACAGGGCATTTTCATAAATCTTGTTCTGACAGGGTTTTTTAAGAGATTTATAGGTCTTCACTGGAATCTGTATGTGTTTAAACTAGAAACTCATCTAGGGAGAAAAATCAGTAGAAAACATGCAGTCCTTACCCACTTCCCTACATCCCTCTTGAAAATCCAGAGAATGTGCTTAAACTGTGTAGAATAATCCAGAAAAGAGTAATTGTTCATGTGAGAGTGGTGTAAGTTTCCTTTCAGAAGCACAACATCCAAATATGTGCAAATCAAAATACCTCTATGAAGAGGAAAAAGAAATCTGATACTTGCTTCAAGGGTTTACTGAGCGAGGTTGTACTGTTTGAATTAAACATAAGAGCATAGCTGTGAAAATATAGTGTGAGAGATCAGGTGGCTGAATGGAGAACTCAGTGCCAAATCTCTTTAGAGCTGGTCCTTGGCATACCTTTTAGAGAGCTGGACAGTGGAATGGTACTGCTGGCATCCTTGGGCAGGACTCTTGTTTTCACTAGTTCTTTTGTGTTTGGTTAGGATAGATATGTATGATAAGGTGGGAGACAGGAGCTTGCACTGGCACACAAGCCAACTGAGTAATTGTGTTTGTGGGATGGTGTTCCAGAGACAAGTTTCTTTCTTGCATGTAATTTTCTTTTTTTTTTGGTAGGAATTCAACATCTTGAAAGGTCACAAGTGAGTGGTTGAGTGCAGGACAAAAATGAAAAAACAAGGCTTTTTTCACTTACCTGTCATAATGAGTTAGCTTTCCCAATTCATACAAACTCAAAAGCTTTAAAATAATGGGTAGTTATTGTTCACTCCTTTAAATGCTGAGTATTAGTTTTAGTGGAAAAGGTGGTAGCAGTTTTGCCTTGTGACTTGAGGGTCAGATTCATACAAAGTGGGACTCTCTCTCATGAGTTAATACCTATGGTGAGAGCACGAGCCAAGCAGCTTGGTTCAGCATCACAGCAATAATGGAATTATTTTATTTCTGAGCATTCAGAATGAGTCAGGTGGTACGCCAGAAGCATATGTGTAGCTGGTACTACACCATATTTTAATTTAAAGGTGTTTGAAAAAGAAATTTCATTGGTTTAGGTTTCTAGAGGTGACTAGTACAGTTACTGGTTTTGGGACTATGTGGCAGTACTATAATTCAGGGTGAATGATAGAGAAACAGTCCATTAGAAAATCCTGAATCAGCTGTACTTCCAGTACCACCTACTGAGCCATCCCTGTGTTCCCAGACAGGTTAGTTTTATAACCAGAAATTGCCAGCTTACTCTCAATTGAATCAAAAGCAAATACATTCTTTCAAGGCAACCCAAAATTCATTTTTTATGCTGCTCTAGTTGGAACAAAAGATAAAGTTATGTCAAAATTCCTAAACTGAGTAAAATAATTCTGTAATGAGCACTGTATATGCAAAGTGTAACTGGTGTTGTGGTTGCCTGAATGAATGTCATGCAGTAAGGGCAATTAAGAGGATGCTGCCAAATATTTTTAAGTTCTGTAACAAATTACTGAATGCCACAAAAATTATTAAAGATCTTGAAAAAATGATTACAAAATAATTATATTTTTGAGAATTTAAGCAACTACTTCACAGAAAATATATTGTTTGAAGTTAATTATATTAAAAGAATCAATAAATGAATGAAATTTTAACACTGCACAACACTGTGTTGTGGAAAAATTTAATAATATCGTAAGATTTATAGAATAACAAGTATAGTGGAATTTGAGTGTTTTGCTGTGTGGTACATTTGTATATGCACTGGCTAAATATGCGAAATATTAGCTGAAGTGTAGTTAATGACAGTAACTATATCCATCCATGACTAATATTGTGCAGTTCCCTTTCAAACAGAATTCCCAGGTCAGATTTTGATTTTCATGTGTGTTCCTTAAAGTTAGAACTAACACATACTCTACAAAGCATTTTTGTTGGCAAAAATGCACTTAAAAGACTTCACTTACAAACCTGTGCATTTTAAATGTGTAAGCTCTTTGACATGCTAATGGTGAAAAGGCTTATGTTAATCATGTTTCTACTCAGGAAGCAGGTAGGTTTTTTTATTAGTGTGTGTTCTTTGACCTTAAGTGGCCTTGTGTCTTGGAAACAGAATTTATCCAAAACCATAGGTGTAGCAGGAGTGTTTTATATACATACAAAATATTTACACATGAAGCTTAATACCATGAAATAAGTAGCAAGATATGTGTTTACTGAAGGGTGATTTTTAGTTTTTTTTTTTTTTCCTTCAGTATTACACTTACCCATTAGGATTGCTGAAAGAATAAACTAATGATACTGTAGTTTATCTATTTTGTCCTGAGATTCTCACTTAAAAGTTGTTGGAATACATTATAGAGTAGTCTGACTTCCACTGCAAAACATTAGTTTGCCTGAGGTTTTTGAGGGTTTTGTTTTATTTCATGATGGGCAGGGCAGACAATATTTCTTGGGCCTTATTCCTGTTGAGGGTGATTCCTTTGATCATCCTACAGTTCCTCCTGTAAGAAGAGTGAGTAAAGAAATCCACATTTACCATTCTAAGAGATCCTACACTTGACCTTCTTGAGGACAATAGCGGTCTTGTTCTCTTGTATACACATTGAACCTTATATAAATGAGATTTGTTTCATCTGTTTTTGAGTGATTATTTACTATTCACTGTGATTTCTACAGTTTTCTGTAGTTTAAGCTGAAGTTAATTAACAAACTATCTGGAGGTTTCTTGAAATTTAACAAAGGAAAAATAACTGGAGTATTGAAAATGCTGGCATATACTCTTTGGAATTTGGTTTCTGCTAGTATATGTATCAAACACAGACTCCATTTTTCAGACAAACCCAAAGGCCATCCAAGAAAGCAGATATAAGAACTTGGCTGTCCAAAAATTCAGATTAGGGAATTTAAATCTATCAATAATCCTCAGCCTCTGTGGGTTTGGCCGATGTCATCAGCAAGCTTGGCTAAACTATCCACAGAATAGGTGCTGTAAACCTGTGTTTATTTTTGAATCCTGTCGTGCGTTTTGTGGTAAATTGTATGCTGGGACAACATTTGGAAAGCGAAACACTGAAATTTTGGGTGGCTCTGTGTGAATTGCCTATGGGCAAGGATTTAGGGACTAGGATTAGTGTGCAAATGTAGGCTGCAGGACCAAGTTGGTTGTGAAACGCTACTGGAGCTTGAGCAGTGGATTGAAGCCTGACACTAATTGCTCCAAGTATGTTTATCTGTATTTTTGAGAGGCTGCATGTGTAGTTAGTCTGCAGTCTAGACTGTGATTTGAGTTAGGGTAGGGATGATGGCTGGTGGCACTATGCATTTTAGAGCTGGCTCAATTCTAGACTTCCTGGGGTACGTTTGAGGCCGGTCCACGTTTGATTATGTATTTTTGGACAGAAGCCGTTTCTGTGTCAGGGTAGGGTTAGAGTGCGGTTTATGAGAAAGAAGTGAAGGCTGTAGGAGGAAGGTGACTGAGGGCCTGGCAGGTTTCAGCAGAGATGAGCAGAAGGCTCTCTCTGTTTTGTTTGGACTTTAGTTTTCTGTTATGTACATTTCCTGTGTAGGCAAGAGCTAGGGGATGTAAAAATGAATGTCATGGAGCAATTGTCAATATTTCATCCTGCCTAGCCTTCATAGATAAAAATGTCTATCTGTGCTAGTTGGCTTAAAGGCTTTTTTCTGAATATTCAGATGCCACTATGTAGCTGGTCCATATGATGGAGTTAATGATTTGGAGTTTTATGGAAGTTAAGGCTGCCAGACAAGGCTTATTGTTGAAATTTGCCAGCCCCCAAGAAGACAGTTTGAGAGTGTGAATGCTTTCTGCTCAGTCCCTTGGCAGAGCAGTTAGTTCTACATATTTTAGCCTGACAAGAAACTGGGATGTGCTGGCAATAGAGCTGCAGAAAGAGAGGGACTGTTTCCATTTGGCCCTCAGATGTCTGCTGAGGGTTGACCTGAGGTGATGCGAATGCCTTGTCTTTGGTGACAGCATCTGACCAATTGCTTTTGCTCCAGGTACACAAGAACGTGCAAAGACACAGCAGTATTCATCACACTCTGCGTAAACCCCAGCAGTAAATAAAAATATCACCAGAAAAAGAGCCAAACAAGCATTTTGATAGCACTTCTTTTTATTCGTGGTGATTAGTTTGGTTCTTGTGTGTAAAAGTCCCTTGTAGTGATAGAAAGAAGTTTGGTCATGTTGCGTGTATTGTGCAAGGTGTCATTTGGACAGTGATAAAAAGCCAATAGCCTTACTGAAGGAATCTGTTAGAAATATGAAGAAAGCAGTTTCATTATATTAAGAAGTTCATAGTTGTGCTAGTTATCTGTTTTTAGTGGGAGGTAACTAAATAAAGAGGGGTAATCATTGAGAATACCTTTCCAAGATATTTAAGGTATGAAAAAATTGGGGAGTTACTTCCCCCTTTTCCATAAACCTATGTAACAGCTTGGTCTGGTTGCTGACTGGTTACTTTGCCTTTTTCTGTCCTGTTGATTACATGAAGGAAATTACAGTTGCAGAGCATGCTGAGCTCTGAGAGATTGCTGCTGGCTCAGGGGCTTCCCCCAACACTCCAAAGGATTGTTGTACAGGAGAAGGGTCTAGTTATTTGCTAGCAAGATGACATATTAGAAAAAAAAAAAAAAAATCCTACAGAAGGAAATTGACTCATCAGGATTTTTCTTTATCTTAATTCTTGTTCCTTTTTTTTTTTATTATTACCTTTAGACTCTGGGAACCCTTTCTTCATGTCTTGAATTTGGCTCTAACTCAACCGTGGATATCTGTTGTTTTGGTAGTTGCCTTTATCCTCCAGACAATAATTTCCAGCTGCTTTTTTCTAGCCTCTCTACCTTGCAACAGATTTCCTTTTTGAAATGGTTCAACCCTTTGCTGATGCCCATCAGCTTATCATAAACTGGCAAGTGGCAGTGCCAAAATGTGTGTACCCGTCCCTCTATTCAATCTGATCGCCCAGGGCAAAGCCAGTTTAGTGTGAAAGGGGAGAACTGAATTTTTAATCTATAATTGATCAATTATGTCTGCTGGCAAGTGTTATGGAAGAGAGGAGCTTTACAGAGAGGGACCCTTGGTTTGGACTCCTAGGTGCCATGGAGATTTAAAAATACGGTTAAAGCAATAATGTCCTTAAGCACTAGGATGCCCAGAAGCAGAGGTACATCCCAGGAAGTTAATCACCATTTAATTAATCACATTATAATGTAAGTATTTAGAGAGGCTTATTTTGCAAAAGGAATGTTTATGAAGTAAATCCCATTGGCTGGCTGTTTACAGAGGAAATACTTGAAATGCTGGAGCAAATATACACAAATGCTCTGCTTCAGGTTGTGAGAATAATGTTTTGCCCTACAGCAGCTATTTCTGTCTTAGTAGAGGAATGGCTCTGATTATATGGTAGGTTCTTGCCTATTTGTAATTCCTGTTGTCCCAGGACTGTAATTTATCAGGTTGAGTTTGTTGAAGTGATTGTACCTGGGTGTTCCCATGAATCACACGTGCATTTTGTGCACTGGAGTCGCAGTAGTTTCTTGCCCTTTTAAGTCCAAATTTGGTTTAGCCCTGTGTGCCTGGAAACCACAGCTGAGAGCAAGATGGATTTCAGAGTGCCAGCTTCTCTACCAGTGACAGTAGCATCAATAAGGACTGAAGTTGGTTGAGCCACACAAATGTGGAAAATGGATAATCCCTGAAGCTTTGGCATGTATCTTTCTTGCTTCCATTAGATACACTGAAACATGGTTTGATTACAAATATGTGGAATATATATAGTTATATATATATATGTGGAATATATATAGTTAAATGATATGCTTCTCTGGTTCTTTGCCTGTAGAGATATTGACACAAAAGCACAGAGCACCCTAATTTACAGAGATAAGTTTGATTACTCAGATGTTGGTATATGTAAAGAGAAAAAAAGGATAAATATTGATAACATACCTTCACTAACATTGAAAAAAATTTGAAAAATTGTTATAACTGAATCACGTTATAACTGGGCCGTTGCTTTCTGAGATTAAAATAGTATCTTTTTTCACTTTCTTAACTTTCCCATTTTGCTGATTTTCACTTTTGTAGTTTCATCTCATAAACTCACATGCTTCTGTGGTCATACATAAAAATCCCTATCCCCAGACAACACAGTAGCACATAAATTGAATTTGCTGGTTGGTTTCATCCTTCATTCCACTATTCATCTCAGTGAAGCGAGTATGTTGGTCTTTTATCATCATTACTTTTGCCATCTGGCTTTTTCTCTAGGGGCCTGATGGAGCTACTTGGGGTCACCTGCCTGTATTAGGAGGAGGTCAGAGACTTCTGTTGCCTGGAGCTGCAAAAGTTACTCTGTGGGGCTATATGTGATAGAGCAAAAGTATCTCTGTATGTCTTTTTCCCTCCTCATATTGATGTAAAGTTCATTTTAATGGCATTAGTCCTGTTGATTTCAACTAATTTTTCTTTCACACGACGCTTTTCCTTTAAATAGTTTTCATGTATTTTTTTAGTTGTATGTGTGCATATAATGTATTTGAAAAAGTGTTGCTGGACACCCTTTTGTCAGTGCGGTTGTAGACTGAGCAATATGTAGATTTTTGAATTGGCCCTCAACAAAAACTGGTGTCATGAAAGATTAAGAAGGGAGAGGAGCAATTGAGAAACACCTGTAAGGTGTAATAGTGATGATGTAGCTGAGTCTGCAGATTGAGATCAACAACATCTGCTTGATTTGGGGAAAACAGTGGAGAGGACACAAGAAAATGGAACACTTAATCTAGGACTTTATTAGGCAGGTGCAAGGTAGGAATTTATTCCTGCCTACTAGTATGGAAAAGTATCTGAGTTTCAATTTTAAGCAGGTATTGTAGTTGCTTTGTTGTCTTTGGAAATCACTGGGAAATGGGTACTCAAAAGCGAATTTGAATTCTGTACGGGGAGAGAAGTTTAGAAGGTATCTAGCATTGATAGTAAAATGCCCTGTTTTTAGATATTTTCTTTTCATAAATCTAGTGGAGACATTTCTACTCGAGACCAGTAAGGGACCTTTTTTTCTTTTTTGACAACAATATTTTTATTTTGTCTGTTTCCCATTAGTATTTTTCTGGTATAAAAATGTATAAAGCCAGGAACATTCATACATGTTTTTTCAGATGATTTTATGATACACGAGTGGAATGTTTCAAAGAAGATAGGTAAAATATTAAGGAACAAAGAATATTTTTCATAGATTTTCAAGCACCTGTATGTAATTCATGTAATAGCAGTGGTTCACAATAGAACTTTATAGCTTTTCATGATTGACTCTAACAACCTGAATGAGTAGAACGTCATGATCTACTTGTATATATAATCACTTTATTTTTGCATGGAGAAGAATTTTTTTTAGAGTTCAAAACTTGTTATTCATGATATCCCACCCTGATGCCCAGTAGTTCGAAGGTTGATAAGGAATAAAGCTGCATGAACAAGACACCATTATTTGTGAAGTGAGAAACATGGTGAAGTAGGCTTTGATTTTTGTCAGTGAATTTTTCTACTTGTCTAAATTTATTGTTGCATCTGATAAAAAGATTGAGAGGTTAAGCTAAGGATGGTTGGTTGAACTGTATAAATTTGACATGACTTTAAGCGTATCTCAGGTGATATTCTGTTTCCCAGCACCTTTAATTTAATTTGAGAGAATGGTTTTATCTTCCCCAAAGGTTTTATTTTGTATTCCACGGTGATTTCAAAGGCATACTTGGAAAGGCTGCCACAGAAATGCAGGAATGGAAGTGATGCCCTCAATGTTAAAGTAGCAGAATTACAACCTGGAAGAGAGGCTCATACTTTGAGAAGATATACTCTTATTTTTTTCCCCAACATTTCCTAATATTTGAATTCACTAACTGCCCAAATTTTGGGGCTGACTGTGCTGCTTCTGTGTTGATTAACATGCTTTCTGTTGCTTAATGTGAGTGGTCAGCGTAAGGAACAGATACAGCCTCTGGTGGCTGGGTACCTCCAACCTGTGTCTCCTGAATGGATTTAGTGATGTGCTGTCGCTGATATTGGCTATTCTCTACTGCCTTCTGAAAAACAATGTCAGAAGTCCTTTAGATCCCTTCTGGTTCTATTGTATTAATTTCTAGAAGCCTTCATTAAAATATTGGGGGACAATTCATTCGCGAGCATTTGTATATGCTTTGTGAAGCCCTCGCATAATTGAAAAGTGTAGATACCCATTAGGGCACATGGTGTGACCCTTGGGGATGGTCCTGTGCAGGGCTAAGGGTTGGACTTGATGATCCTTATGGGTCCCTTCCAACTCAGCATATTCTGTGATTCTGTAAGGGGGAATAAATGCACAGTCTCAGATTTGTCTAGAGATAAACACTCTGATTGGTTTCTCATACAGGGTTTCTTAAAACCTGTAAAAGGAAATGCCTCTTTCTGCAGTGTATTTAATTTGCCAAATGTCTTCTGGTCGGTTCAGAGTTAAGTGTTTTGAGAATTTCAGTAATTCCAAACATTTTCCCTCATTTTCTTTGCTGTAATTAACTGTTAGCCTTTTACTCTGTATCATTCATAAAGAATAATATTGCTGGTGCTCTTCAATAACTTTTTTCCTGGAACAGCAATTTTCAGTGGCTTGGCAATGTGTAATAGAATTTCATAGCTCAAAGTGAGCGATTTGTGAAGAACTCTGTGGATTTTGGTTTGCCTTTTTTTGGCAAACCATAAATATCACAGATACACAACAAATCAGGAAAACATCTAGCAATTACTTTAATGTATTGTTAATGACCTTTTGGTTAGATGGTTTAGCTGGATTTGCTGTTCAGTTTCCATCCTCTTTTGATGACCCAGCCTGTATAATTTACGAGTGAAAAGTCCTGCAGCCCTTGTAATCAGAATAACATAGTCCTGTGGAGAAACAGTCTCTCTGCATTGAGTGGCACGTTCCTGGCAGGAGGACGCAGAGTGTATTTTACCCTTTCTCTTTGTCTAGGTGATGTGACAGCTGGGGTCCTTTTACTTCAAACTCAATATATCTGAAGTGATGGCCTTATCTGAATGTGTCAAATAAACTTATGCTCATTCTTCCTCCACTATTCTCTCTTCCCTTCCCCATTCTCCTCTCCTGTTGCTGAGGTACATGGTGGTTTAGTGACAGAACAACGTAAGGGTGTTTTTCTGTGTTACACTCTGATGTGTCTCAATCTCGTGGTTTATTTGATAATATTTGGACAGTACCTAAAGATATGCTTATCTATGAAGGAGTAATACATAACATTTAAGTAGTATTTTGCATTTTCAGTGATAAAAAGATTGATCTACTTGATGCACTAAATAAATGGTAATAGATGTATTCTGTGTTGTCATGGAAGTAGTATAAGTACTGACTGCAGTTTATTTAATTTCTTTTTCAACAGAATGCAGTAAGTATGACTTGTTTGCAGTGCTGATTTTGCTGCATGCCAAATTTTAACTCTCATCTAGAGCTATGCAAGTTTTGCAATCTGAGTGATAATTGCAGTTGGTGAGAGGGGCAGTTTGATGTGGCTGCAAAAGTTTGGTGATCAGCTATGATTTTGCTTCATCTAAAACTACAATGACAAAAGTAATCTGTGCTACCTCAATATTTTCTAATCTGCTTGTGTGTTCTTAATCTCATTTAGCAGCCAAATCCATAATTTAAACATTTAAATGATTGCAGTTGCCTTCAGTCATAAAAATTCTACCAGCATAAGTTGAGCTTCGCAGCTATTGTACAACAGATTATTTGATAGTGTAAAAAGGCATAGTGTTTTATTCTGCAGATTTTCAGTCTTCCTAAATAACAGGTGTTCTTCATGACTAGTTATTAAGGAAAGAAAATAAATATAGAGCAGGATAGAGGTAACCCCAGAATCCCAAAGTCGAGAAGAGCAGCACCAGATATCCAAAAGTACTCTTGAGTGTAGTTATTTCTGCAGATATATATGGAATTATTACAATATTGATTACTCTTTCAAAAAACCAGTGAAGGTGCTGATTCCTTTTTTCTTTGAAACAGGCATTTTGACCTTGTCCTCAGAACGAGCACCTGGCCTCCAAACTGCACTCATTTAAGATAATGGCAATAAAGTGGTGAACCACAGCTTTTATGTTGCAGTCCTGGCCCTGGTGAACATAGCAGTAAAACTTCAGCTGCCTTGAGCGTGCGAGAGCTTTCCCTGTGGTATTGAAGGGCTTGGTGTGGCCATGGTCTCTGTTGCTGATGTGTGTCCCTGTGGAAGCATGCTGCTGTCGTGTCACAGCCCTGCTCCTGCGGCAGCCCTGCCCCTGGGATATGGGGTAGGCTGCTGGGGCAGCAGTCACTGAGCAGCATTCCCGCTGCCCACCCTTTCTCCTGGGGTCTGCTCCAGTCTCCCTGGTCCCTTCTGCAAAGGGTCACACATCTGCTTGCTCCCTAACCCAGTTTTATATGCATTAGCCTTTTAGAGGATTTTTGGTTGATGAAGTTCATTTGTTTCCCATCATTTCAAGGGGCAATTATATGAGCGGTTTGTTGGCAGGGAGGAGGTGGGTTGACCTTTAGAGCCAATAATCTCTTAACCCAGGCTCAGCTGCAACTGGAATAGCAGTTTGAGCCTTAGTCTGTAGTGAAATAGGATACTCTATTGGCTACTGAGTGGAAAAGAGCTAATGCTATCATTATAATTTTATTTATCAGACCCTCTGGGGACTACATTTTAAATGTGGGGACAGATCAGTGCAGGCAAAACACTTCTGTTGTTTATCCCCTGACACCACAGGTGCCCTTATGATTTATTCCAAGGAATCAATGTGCAGACATGAATAAAACCTACAGAGGATTTTGTCCCTCCCAATGGAGGGAGCTTCAGGGAAGGATTTGGTCTAGAATTTCCAAACTAATCATGATCTCAATCAAATATTACTCCAACCATCACAAAACTGGAAGGAGTAGTTAATGCAGCAGCTTGTTGACTTGCAGCTGCTGCGGTAACTTACTCCAGCTGAGTTCCAGGGTGTTTACACAGCAGCAAACACAAACGTGTTTTATCTGACAGGACAACAGCTTTGAGCAATTCATTATCAACTACTGTAATGAGAAGTTGCAGCAGATCTTCATTGAACTTACCCTCAAAGAAGAGCAGGAGGAGTACATCCGAGAGGTAATACTTGAATGGATCTTTCCTTATCCTCTCGTCTTTCTGTTGTCCCTGTAAAGATAAACAGGCATGCAGGCTGGAACTGCCTTTCAGGGAGTAGAGTCACTTTTTGACCACAGGACTGGCATGGAGCATGTTTGTGTAGGGCTATGTGGTTAGTTCCATTAAGCAAAAAATGCTGATTTGGGCTTTGTTGCACATTATGAGTTCTCCAGGTAAAAACCAGACCCAACTCTTATGCTTTGGCAACAATGGCTGGCAGTTCTGAGCAAGGGCTAATCAATTTATTAGAAGGCTAATATCACTTTCTGGTATCAGTGCCATTACCCTACAGTCTGTGTTTTGGATTACCCAGACACTTCTGGGATGTACCTCAACAGCAGCCACAGCCAGTCGTTTTTCAAAGGGAATTGGCTGGCTAAAACAATAGCATGCAACATGAAAGAAACTACAAATAGAGTTCTGGTTCTGGTTTTCTTTCAGTTAAGTGTTGAAGGGAGCTGTGTGAGCTTTGTGGGTACATTTAAGATGTCCTTTGGAGTCCAGACTCTGGTATTTGATGTTATTCTGTGAGTGGACATCAAGCTGAAGTTTTAATAGGATTTAGCAGTATTCCACGTGATATACAGCGCTCAGACAACATACCAACTTGCAGCTGTAAAAACTGGCATACGCTGCCTGTACTCAAACTGGATGGATACCATTTTGCTGTATAAACATTCTTAAAAATTATGTAAAGTTCCTGCCTTATAATCCTGAGGATAACATGAAATTTCAGCATGTCTTTTTTCTTTTTGCATTCAGTGGTGAACCATCACTACTACAATTTGGTTCTTGAATGATATTTCAAATGCTCTGAAAAAAACTAAACTGTAAGAAGCACCGCAGAGTGCAAATTGAGAATGAAATTAGTATTTTCCTTCTTTCGGTCCTTTGGCCTATGAGTGTTACCTCGTGATGCATTGGCATCTCATCCTGGAAATTTTATTGCTGATATTTGAAAAAAAGGATATTAAGAATATCTGAACAACAGCCAGACTCCGGATTTTTCAAATGGTCTCATCTAAATTTAGCCCTCTTTCTTCCTCCCCTTTAAAAAAAAAAAACAAACAAAAAAACCCCAAACAAAAACCCCAATAACTAAGAACTCTGAAATTTTGGTCTCAGATGCTCGCAGTGAAACTGGATGATTTCCTTCTAAGCAGTGGGAGCGTGGGCAGCGCGGTGCTGGGGGGGAGGAGCCTGGCCCGGAGCCAGGGGAGTGCATGGGAAGCTGACACGGATGGGGGAAAGGAATGGAGAACAAGTTTGGCAGCCACTCAAGGACAGTCATTTTGCACAGAGAATGTTAGTAGTAGATGATTACATTTCTTAAAAAATAAAATTGTTGGTAAGCACACAGAATTAAGTTTGAAAGCAGTAACCTTGTTAGCTGGAATATAATTTTAATTGCCTAGAGGAAGAGCTCCCTTGATTGTTTTCCTATTCATATATTGATTTTTTTTTTTTTAATAGGGGATTGAATGGACTAATATTGAATATTTCAACAATGCTATAATTTGTGACCTAATAGAAAATGTAAGTTGTACTCAAGAATATCTCTGATTATTAATGCGTGGATTTAATTTATCTGTTAAGTCTGCATGCATCCTCACACACTTTACTTTTATCAAACAAGACATTTGTCGTATTATTCATCTTATTTTGTACGGTAAAAGTTTATTTTACTAAAAAAGGTGTTCTATAAAGCTACAGTTACTTTTTTAGAAATATTCAGCATCACCTATGGAAAAAAATACCAAAACTAAAAAACTCTTAAGTGTTTCCATTTACTGCTCTTTACAACAGCAGATATCACGTGCTACATTGTAAATAACATTTCTTTTTGTATGGAACCTAGAAAACTCAATGACATGTTACTGATTGCTTGAGGTACAGAAAGTACTTGTAACTAAATAAGAAGACTTTCTATGGACTTAGTGTAGCAAGAAAAGAACAGTTTTTAACCATTAAGGTGAAATATATGATGGTTTTACACATAAACTGGCTACTTTCAGTTAAATTGGAGTTTCTACAGTCTGAGTAAATGGCACAAAACTTCAGTGTGAATTTCAAGATTCATTAGCAGTCTTTCAAAAATGCAGGTGCTAAAAATCTATTGGAAATGGTCATTAGGAAGAGAGCCAAGCTTTGAGGTGGCTTGAAGAATGTTTTTCTGGATAGCAGAGATCAAACAGGAGAACGATCTCCTTTTTATGCCTTGATGGAATGTGATGGAAATAAGCACTAAAGGTCTTGTCTTGAAACTTCAGAACCAAACTGGAATCCTGGCCATGCTGGATGAAGAATGCCTGAGACCAGGAACTGTTACTGATGACACCTTTTTAGAAAAACTGAACCAAGTCTGTGCCACTCACCAGCATTTTGAGAGCAGGATGAGCAAGTGCTCCCGGTTCCTCAATGACACCTCCTTGCCCCACAGCTGCTTCAGGATTCAGCATTATGCTGGCAAGGTACCTGGTGAAGCAGGGAGTACGTGGTGTGTGGGGGCTGCTGTGGCTGATTAAAAAATCCAGACCTGTCAGTTGTTTCTGTCTCAAGCCTAAGGTTTGGGATTTGGGCTGGAAGGTTTTCAGAAGTCATACAACGGTTGGGGCTGGAAGGGATCTTAAAGTTTATCCAGTTCCAACCCCCCTGCCATGGGCAGGGAGACCTTCCACTAGATGAGGTTGCTGAGAGCTCCATCCAACCTGGGCTTTAACAATTCCAGGGTTGGGGGATCCACAGCTTCTCTGGGCAACTCTCTCCAGTGTCTCACCACCCTCACACTAAAGAATTGCTTCCTGATATCTGATCTAAACCAGCCCTCTGTCAGTGTAAAGCCATTACCCTTTGTCCTGTCACTACATGCCCTTGTACAAAGTCCTGCTGCTCTAGCTGAAAATCAAGACCAGTTCTCTATTTTCATCATGTACTTTAGTGCTGCTGCTTCTCTCTGGAATGAAAACATTGTTTACAATGAGAAAAATTCATGCAAATTTGAAGGCAACATATTTTGGAGGACATGTTCTTTGTCACTGAAGTAGCTGCAGTCCTTAGTCATGTTGAGAAAGTGGAGTTTTGTACATTTGAAGGAACTGAGTTTGATACTCTGTGTGTTTAAGCAGATGGAAGAGAAAGCTATACAGAGGGCTTGCAAAAGTATTTGCTTTTTACAAAATAAGCAATATGAATAAATATGAGTCTGACAACTTTCAATGTGTAGTTCATTATGACTTTTTATTAATGAAAATCAAAATTATTAAATTGGTTGAGTGAAGACAATTTTTTAAAAAAAGTTCAAAAGTAAATGTAGGGTTACAACTATACCTCTTGTCTGAATCTGCTGAATTGATAATTTCACAGAGCAGAGACTATTTGGAATGTTTTTCATTTCCCTTGGACTGCTTAATACTTTTTAATATTTTCTCAATCTTACAATTTTGAATAACTCAACAATTTGCTCAGTCAAAATAGTTCTGGAAATATCAGACTTTCAGTATTTGAGGCAACCATTCATTAATTTAACATTATGTATTTACCAGGAAGATTTTGTAACTGCATATAATCTCACAGGGATTAATACATAGGTATTTTTTTGGTTGTCAAAATTCAAATTGAATTGAAAATACCCCAGTACTTTGGGAAGGACCGCACACAAACTGTGCCTTAGCAGACACTGAGGATCCTCGATTGTTACGGGCATTCTCTTACCCAGCAGAGCAACCAGTGAATTCCTCCTATTTTGGGAGGAATGTTGTTTTTCCATCCTCATCTGAGAACGTTTTGATCTGGTCACTCGACAACAAAAATTTGACCCTCCTTTTATGAAATATAAGTAAGTTCATACGACCAGGTTCTTTTCAGTAGGGGCATTTGCTACACGTGTCAGAACCAGAAACATGTTCTCCAAAGTAAAATACTGCCTGAGTTCCCACTGACTTGCTGTTGTGTAAAATATGGCTATGTCAGTGCTAGTTTTATTCAGTATTCTGTGTACATAGCACATATCTATGCAGAACTGAGAAATCACGAAGCTGACGAATCTGTATTACCAGCCAGATGACTTGTCACAATTAATCAAATAAGTTTCCTACCCTCAAAAATTAAAAAAGCCAGTAGCAATCCGAGATCTGCGTGAAGTTCCCCTCGATGCCTCCTGGGTCTCCAGCTGCAGGTCAGACATTTGTGTTCATGCTTGTTGTTGTTGGACTGCTTTCCTGGTAGAAGTCCTTTAATATAACAGTCTCCTGAGGACTGCACAGCGAGCTGCTTGCTGCTGCAATAGCAAGAGGTGATATTTCATATTGTGTTTCAGTTAGGCAAATAATGTAAGCATTAGTAATTTGAAAGGAAAAGGTATTTTTGCTGTTGTGAGTCAAAAGAGAGGGAGAAAACCTTTTGTCAGCCAAAAAAAAGAGATTGGTTTGGAGTATGGCAGGTGGTGGTATATCAGTTACCATGTAAGAAGGGTTTGTCCCATTTCAGAAACCAGAATTGATCAGCCCAGGGAACTGTTAGCAGTATGAGAAAATTCATCTTTCTCAGGTAGCATGTTCACAGAAATTTTATCCAACAAAAAGTCTTCCAAATGGCAGATTTAAAAAGAGAGCTGAAATGTCTTTTGTTTGTTTTGGATAGTGAGAAAGAGGGAGAAATTAATTTCTTGGGTCAGTTTTGAACTGGCCTATGTTATAGTTCAAAACCTGCTCTGATGAGACTCTTCTCTATTTTTCAGGTTATGTACCAGGTGGAAGGATTTGTTGATAAAAATAATGATCTTCTGTACCGTGACCTCTCCCAGGCCATGTGGAAGGCCAACCACTCTCTCATCAAAGCATTGTTCCCAGAAGGTAACCCTGCTAAGATCAATCTAAAGAGACCACCAACAGCGGGTTCACAGTTCAAGGCTTCAGTTGCTACCCTGATGAAAAATCTCCAGACAAAAAATCCAAACTATATCAGGTAAATTACCCTATGGCAAAGCTTTGGTGAATTTTTTTTGGTGAACTTAAAAAAAAGTCTTGATATCAAAGGATAAATGGATAAACTATTGAAATATATGGCTTATGCTCACAAGAACAGTTGTTGACGTGTACAGTGCTGCGAAGGAGTGTCCCTTTTCGTTTTCCTTTTCCAGGTGCATTAAGCCTAATGACAAAAAGGCTGCACACATTTTCAATGATGCCCTGGTGTGTCACCAGATCCGCTACCTCGGTCTCCTGGAGAACGTCCGGGTCAGAAGGGCGGGTTACGCGTTCAGGCAGGCGTACGAGCCTTGCCTGGAAAGGTACAAAATGCTCTGTAAGCAGACATGGCCCCACTGGAGAGGGCCAGCCAGGTAGGTAAACAGCAGTATTCTTACATGTCCTGAGTGAAATTACTGTCTTCCACGTCGTTCCGATTTTTTTAAAATGCTTTGCATACATTGCAAAATGAACATATTGCAACCTTTACTGATTTGGGTCTGAAAGAAAAGGTGAGAGAGAGAGAGAGAAAAAGATGGTGGAGTGGAATCAAAATGACTAGGAGTCTGGAATGATCAGGAGGGCACTCTGCCTTTAATAACCAACTTTCAAAGTGTAGGAGCACTCATTTCCTTGGAGTCAACCATACAGTCTTCCTCTGTCCTTTCAAGAATGATTTTACATAGTGATTGGGGAACTCTTAGGAGATAATACCTCTTGCAAATCAATTGTTTTAAGTATATACTTTTAAATTGCATAGTATTCACATGTATTTTTGCAAATAATGTCTGGGGTAGGCAAATAAGCTTCTAATAATTCTTTTTGCATGTGACCACCAATAGCGTGCTTTAAATTTCTTTCATAATAGATTAACATCTTTACCTGCAATTTAAATCTTTAGGTTTTTAAATCTTTAGGTTATCAAGATAATGGTGGAAGTGCAGCAGTGATAACAATAGCATTGTAATAATCATTGCAAAGATCTGCAAAATTCCTCTCTCCTCTTTTCTGTTAATGTTCATAAAATGCATTTGGTAAGAGAGGAACACTAGCATCTGTCAAACTTGTCAGTCTGTATTCCACATTTTGACATAAGTGTGAGAGCCCTTCCTTTTTCTTTTCCTTTTAAGTAAAATAATTATAGATGTAAGAGGAAAAATAGGCCATTGCTGATGCTGTAAAATAAAAATTGCTCTTATTTCATCAAATTATTCTGAATCTTTGCAGTGATTATTCTTGCCTTTAGCTAAATAACCAGTGAGTAAATGAGTTCAGTTTTCAATCTTCTTATGTCAAGCATTATTTAAGGGTTTAAAATATGCTTTCCTTTACTTTCCATAAATTAAACTGTGAATATGTAAACTAAGAAGTTTCAGCGCTGGGGGTCATGTTTGTTAAGCTCATTTACTCCTTCTTAGGGCTGGAGTAGAGGTGCTGTTTGATGAATTGGGAATCCCTGAAGAGGAATTTTCATTTGGTAGATCAAAGATATTCATCCGCAACCCAAGAACGGTAAGTGAAAAATGCCTTCTGCAAAATCCAACCCTCTCTCATGAGGACAACCTGTTATGAGCTGCATCATTCACTACCTGGTTCCTACAGATTCTTCTGCCTCCAGTTCTTCAATATATCACTGTGAATGTAGCATTTAAAAAGGAACTTTTTAATGTAAGACCCATTAAAATCACTGTGAATCAAGACTCTACAACAGCTGTGAGCCTTAATTTATTGTAACTTTTATGCACTGAGTTGTGACAGTGTATCTGCCACAAATCTTGGTGTATCTGCTTATAGCTCTGGAGATAAATAAAATAAAATGTGTCTGAGAGGGGACTTAAGTAAAGAAGAGACTTCTCTTACAATATCTGTGCTTATGGGTTGTTTTTTCCTTGTCTCTTCCTTCCTGCTCTTTTTCTTCCGATATCAAACAAAACCCTATCCCCCCCTCAGCTCTTCAAACTAGAAGATCTGAGAAAGCAGCGGCTGGAGGACTTGGCTACTCTGATTGAAAAGATTTATAGAGGTTGGAAGTGCCGTACTCGCTTCTTGTTAATGAAAAAAAGCCAGATTGTGATTGCTTCCTGGGTCAGGAGACACGCAGTAAGATACTATCCTTATTAAATGGGGGGTTCTTTTCGTTGTTTAATACATATAACTTTCATAGGATATTTTTCCTTGATAAGTATGGAGAGGTGTTGAAAGGATTCAATTTTATGTTAATATTTAGGTACCAATAGTGTGAATAAAGACAATTTAGTTTCTATAGACTACTATTAAGTGTTTACATTGTGCTTGCTCTTAAAGAATTAAAAAACTCGCCAGAGTCTTTTAACTCTGGGAGATCAGGATTTTGATTTCTGTGGCCCAGCTGGGAACAGTCTTTTTCATTCATCTAAAATGCTGTGCTGCCTGACATTTACAGTGCTTTCAAAACATATGGTTAATGTGTAAAAAATGCTCAGTAATATACATGTGCAGTTCTGTGGAATTCAGTCATTCCTAAGCCTTTTTGTATTTTTACCTTATTTGGAACCTTTGCATTTGAGGCTCAAGAATGCTGCTTCAGAGGATCCCAGGGATTTATTTTAATTATAACTCCTAAGACTTGTAATTCAGTGTCATTATTGATACAGTTCTAAAGCAGTTTCAAATCTGTCTGTGGACTGAATGTTCTGTTCCATGAACTGAACAGCCCTGTTATACGACTCTTCCATGTCTTTTTGTCAGTTACTAAATAATATTGACTTATATGATAAAACAGATTTATTTGTTTTTAAATTTGAAACCCATTCTTAAACATCTCAGCTGCATTTTGTTATTGTTAGAGAATAGCACAAGCATATCAGAAAGCTTGGTAAAATATGGAAAAAAGTCTTAAACTACATGTTGTAGAGTTGACAATCTGTTTTTCAGTTGACAAGTACTTCTGTTTGTCATCTTGAAAACCATTAGTGTTTGGTTCCCTTCTTTTGGATAATTAAAGGGAAATATAGATAATTTGGAAAAAGTATGAATAAATGCTTTTTTATTGTAAAAGCTCTTCTCTCTGAAGTTGTGTGATTGAATGCACCACTTCTACAAACCACATCATTACAGAATTGCATTGTGCCCATATGGCTTCATTATGATCTCATGAAATCTTAATCAATTTCAAATGAAGTTACTGCAGCTAGATTGGTGCAGCTTTAAATATGAAGAAATTAAAACAAATACATGACCAAGCACTGTGGATTTCATAACTGTAAACCTTTATTGGGTCACTGGTGAAACATGGCAGCAACTGTCTTATTAGTTACAGGTGATGATTAAGACATTTCCTCAACCTCTTCATGTAGATGGGAGGTACCATTCTCCTAACCCAACATGACTGTTAGGCACTGTGCTCTGGAAGGTTTTGTAATTAATCCCTTGCATGAAAAAAACTTTTTGACAACTCCTTGTCCTGGAGGCTTGACTCAAGGATCTGCAGACACTTGCCTGTCTGTCCCCTTGCAAGGCATGACAGACGTCAGTCATGGCATGAATGTGGCCTAGAGTGGATTCTCTCCAGC
Organism: Corapipo altera; assembly: GCF_003945725.1. NCBI lineage: Eukaryota > Metazoa > Chordata > Aves > Passeriformes > Pipridae > Corapipo > Corapipo altera. The sequence goes on from NW_020884877.1 coordinate 3,654,446, forward strand.
TTGCTCACAGAGATGTTCACTGTCATTGAGTGGACTGAGTGTATAAAAGTATAGAAAAGTATAAAAGCCTTGTTACAAAGTGTGTCAAACTTAGTATTACACTAAACACTGGAGAACTGAGCTTTTTAGAAGGAAAATGTTTGCCTGTCCAGGGAATTTATTGTTCAGACTAGCATACTTGAATAATACTCCAGCATTTCATTCAGGAATCCACAGGTTTGGGTTTTTTCCTGTTCCTAAGTTATCATCAGCATTTGGTATAATAAAGGGTCTGCAGGTAACAGGAACAGCGTAAGTCTTATGAAAAGGTGGTAAAAAGCTTAGCCAACAAACCTGAGCATTTGTAACAGTTTGTGTGCTACTCTGGTGGTGGGAAAGACAAATAAAGCTGTTACTGTTAGCATTTAATCTGCATTTGTGCTGCTGACCATGAACTTAGTGTTTCTGTAAACAGAGAGTGACATTGTCCATGCAGCATTGTTGGTGTGCTTTGTTTCCCCTCGAGTTGGACACAGAATCTACACTCTGATCTGCTCAGTCAAAAGTTGTTCACTTTTTACATTTATCCTGAGGCATATTGTCAAATGTTAGTAATGAAATGTTTACTATGCAGTGTTTTACAGTTGCAGTATTCTGTTCTAAGCATCATGTATGTATTTCCAATACAGCAACAAAAAAGGTATCAGAAGATAAAGAGTTCAGCTATCGTAGTACAGTCCTACATCAGAGGATGGAAGGTGAGTTTCCTGTTACTGCTGCAGCTGTCTCTGTGTGATGAGGTAAGGAGCAGGTCAGAAAATACATTCCAAATGCTCTGATACTCCTGCCTTTTGTGCCTTCTATCCGTGGAGCTGTGGCTGTGCTGTAGCCATTGTTAAGCACTCATGTTTGCTGTAGAAGAGGTGAGTTTGGGACATCTGCATTTGCTTCCTGGGCTATAAATCCCTGCAAACACTGCAAGTGGAATTCTGGGACCACACTAATCTACTGGGTTATCCTTGAGGCATCTTCTGCCAAAGAATTTAGAGAGAGGAGGCCTCTTTACAGGGGCTTTAGTGTGAATAAGTGAGTCTGGTGATCAGAGCACACGTAGGTACATGCTAGTCAGGCAGCACAGCAGCTCCAAAGCAGGATGCTCTGGGACTCTGCCACTGGTCTTATGCAAATGGTAGCATTGGAATGATTTGATAAGAAATAAGTTGTGATTGACAGTTATTTTACAGTTAACAGGATTCTCAGAGAATAAAAAAAATTGAAAGCCAGTTTAAAATAAAGAGTTTGGATTGTCCGGGCAGTATGTTACTTGGGTTAAGTCTTCAATTCTCCTCTGTCTGCTAAGAGAATGTTGAACAAGTAGTTATTTGCTATTGGCTTGTCCTCTGCTTCAATTTGCTGTAAGTTTGCTTCTTCTCTGAGAGGTTTGTACTTTGTGAAGGGATAATTCTGCAACCACTGTAGAGATTTAAGGAGTGATGCTTTAATAAGAGGTAAAAATGAGATTAACAGCTCACATGAAAGCAGCCACAGTGCTCAGAGCAACCATTGCTGTCCAGCTTCAGAAAAAATGACCTTGGGCTCCTCTGTTTTCTTATTAACTCTTCTCTACCCTGCTAAAGGTGTCTGTCCCCTCTATTTAAGGAATAGAGAACTGCCTTTAGTTCTGGAGCCAGTTTCCTTCCTGTCAGACAGGGAAGGGTCTGCAGTTTCTAGCTGTTGGTGTAAACAGCCCTCTCTGCCTGGAAGGCTTTAAAGTTTGCCAGGAATAAGCTAGAGTAATTTGATTTTGCTATTTTTCTTGATTTTTACTTTGTCTTTATTATTTTGTTTAAATGAGTTAAAAATATCCTTTTGGTCTTTCTATTGATGTGCTGTCTTTTCCCATGAGTGTTATTTGAAGAAAACTGGGTTAAAAGCATCATCTTGAGTTATGGTTTTCTGTTTGCCATTGGAGAACAAGCTCTTCTGCAGAAGCGTTACTGTGCATGAAAGCCTGGTATGACAGCAGCCTTTAGTGTGACCTAAAGCCAAGCAATTTACTTGTGATTTATTCTTTATTGCAGCCTAAATGGGTAAGACATTTGCGGTGTGGAGAAGAAATATTGTTGCCATTGTGCAAACAGACATATAGATATCTCAAATAATGCAGCAAATCTGGGAGAAAACTGAACATTGAACTAAGATGCCCTGAAATGCCGGTCCCAAGCTCTCCCATGTGCACAGAATCATCCCTAGAACAGCAGATGTTATGCTGTGTGCCATTTGTGAAAGTACTTGTTTGAGGATTTGGAGGTGTTGTTTTTTTGGTTTTGCCTAGATTTACAGGTTGCAGTGCCTTAGTTTGAAATCATAAAAATTAGTTAGTAAAATAATGTTTTCAATTGTTTACAGGCTCGGAAACTTCTTCGGGAACTTAAGCATCTGAAGCGCTGTAATGAGGCTGCCACGATAATTGCTGCCTATTGGCACGGTACTCAGGTGAGAACAGGGCAATAAACTGTGCCCTTAAATGTCGCCATATGGAATGAAGAAGGCCCTTCAGGATGGTTATCTGTGAATATTTGCAGTGGCTTAAACTGCTCTTACTGCTTATACTGTTTTGGTTTTTTTGTTTCTCTTTGCTGCTAACACTTTTTAGCTACCGCAGCCTGGGAAGCTGGGACACGCTTTAATATTTGCTTTTTGTAGTGACTGGTTTTCTTTCTTTCTTTCTTGCACCAGTGGGAACTTGCAGTAACCTTTTCTTTCCTAAGCTTCTCTATATCCTATTTTCAAATGCATCACAGGCACGAGGGGAACTGAGACGACTGAAAGAGGAGGCTAGAAATAAACATGCTATTGCTGTTATTTGGGCTTGCTGGCTTGGATATAAGGTACTTCATGCACAAATCACATGCCACCCTTCATTACCCAACAATATCAACATTTAATTAGTACTAAATGGTGAGAATTAACGACTAATACAATTCACTCTTAAGTAATAGAGCATGATCATCGATTCCTTCCATTTCCATTCATGCCATCCTTAATAAATCTGATAGCATTCTGTATGCCAGTTTTTTTTTTTTTGTAGAGTAGGAAATTCTTTGCATGGCAACCAAGTAAAGATTTGCACTAACAAGCCATTAGACTAGATTAAAAATGACTAGACTACAGTATTCTCAAATTAGGGAATGCATTTAACTACATGTGAATATGCAAAGCATGATTTGTGGGGGGAGAGAAGGTCGGGGGTTTTTTGGTGTCTTCCCCCCCCAACCCCCAACAAGTGCTTTCAGTGACACTGTGTTAGTGGTCCAATTGAGATTTTCACCAGGCTGTATAATCTGCATCATGGACAGTCTTCATCTACAAGTTCAAAACAATGCTTTTTTTTTTTAAATTTTAGTTTTAATTGGTTTAATTGATTCTCTGGCTGTGATTTGAACCAGTAAGAAAATTTCAGTAAGTACAAGTAAAGCACAATTTTATGAGCTGATCTTTTAGCAGAAAATGATGTTAGTTTGCAATTCTAAACTTACAGCCCTAGAAAAATCCCAGGAATTCCAGCATCAGCTGTTTGTTTTCAAAAGCAAAGTCCCACTGAAAGATTCTTGCTAATCCCCAGCCTGTAGTTGTGGGTTATGTGAACATTTGAAATGGTGCTCACTAGAGGTCAAAAATGTATTGGTTTCAATTAGTAAATTCCTAATTTAGTGGCAAACCATAGTCAGTAAATACATTAAATTTAAAATATTTTTCAGTTATTATTTAAGTTAGGGGGCAGATGTCAGAACACCTTGCCAACTAGAAGGAGAAATGTGCTCAAATTACATCTGGAGTATAATGCTGAGTTTGACCTTGGCTATTTTGATGTAAATCTATTAGATTTCTAGTGAAATGGCAGCCCTGTGAATCCAAACAAGCATGTACAAAATTTCCTTCATACTAGAGAGCCTCTGGAACTTTTCACTTCTAGTTTGATATTTAGGGAACTGCACAATTCGACAGACACACTGCTTCCTCTACATTTGTTTAAACACAATACATTGAGAATTTATTTTTAACCAGAGTTCCTTTCACCAAAAAATTGCTCAGTACTGCAGAATTGATATTTATTTTCCTAGGTTTAAGATGTTCTTTAGAGTTAAAAGATATCTCCAGAAAGTGGATGCAATAGTGTTAACTCTGTTAAAGCTCCTCATATAAATGTTTAGTAGATTTGGACAATTTTTAACATGGCTTTAGTAATTATTTTTATCAATTGGCTCACAGGAATTTAATGAAAAATTGTCTCCTTATTCCCTAAATATAAATAGTTGAAATATAATAATATATATATCTAAAGTTGATAATCTAAATTGAATTAATATTTGAAAAACAATTAGTCTCTGATAAGAGAGACAACTTTTTATTGGTGTGATACTTTATCTTTTTCCAGAGGAATATGTGGAACAAAAGTTTCTAGAAGTTATCATCAGAAATCACTTGCTTTACAACCTCCCCCCCCCCAAAAAACCAACAGAAAAACCCAAGAGTGAGCCTCAAATACTCAAGTTTCCTTCCTTTTCACAAGATAGGCATTAGCTTTGCATAGTTCTTGTTTTTACATTGCTGTGTAGTAGGAGCTTTTCTTCCCAGCAGATGAGTGTAATCTTAGAGTCTACATCTAACACACATTAACCTTTCCAGCTGCATTAGAGGAGTGTGACTGGCACAGGCTGGAACTGTGCTGCACAAGTCTGATAACTTGTAACTTGACAAGTGCAGATATATGGCAAGAGCTGCCGTGACTGAGCCTGTAATGCTGGAACTCTTCCTTTTACTTGAACGTTGTCATCAGATACTACTGATATCTCCTAAAATGTGGCATTCTGTTAGGTTGCCCACACATGCCTTTGTGGTTAGAATACTTTGTGAATTGCTTTCCTAAGATGGAATGATTTATGAAAGGTAGGTAGGTGCCTCCCTCTTTGTACATGAGGAATGCACTAGGTCTGGGGGCTTCTACCCCTTAATTCCATAGACAGACATCATTTACCAGGCTGGAGAATTTTTTTTTTTAAATACATAGGGGTCAAAATAAGAAATAACCTCCAGAATAAAAACTCTCATTACAATGCTGGAAAGTCATCGTGACATACGTGGTTTCAGAGCTGATTCTGTTCTGCCCAGGCACTTGCCAGTGAAAGAAGTGACTAGGTAGTGAGATTTTGGTAAGTCTTGATTTGCATACGCATCATTTTGATCATGAAACTGCAGGCAAAGCTCTCCGATTGGAATCAAGTTATGGGATTCTTACCACTGACAGGGAGTTGTGCACAGAAGAGAAAGAGGGGAATGCTGATAGTAATAGGTCAGACAAAATTCTTACCTGTACCTGCCACTTAAACAGCAGTGGAAGCTTTTTTGACCTTCTGTGTGGCTTCACACCAATTCACACTGACACTTTGGGTGTTAAAGGTTGAATGCTGTTCTTCCATCTTTTTATCCCTCGGTTGTAAGTTGGCTGTTTTGTTTGGGAGAGGCCGTTTCCTGGTTGATGTGCTACCTGCATCGGGCTGTCTCTTTTGTTCACTATCTAAACCTTTTAGGCTCGAAGGGAGTTGAAACGCTTGAAGGAGGAGGCTAGGCGTAAGCATGCTGTTGCAGTCATTTGGGCTTACTGGCTTGGACTGAAGGTACTTTCTCAAACACTCCCATCTGTCAACGTGAACTCAATAAAGCGTGGCATCTTACTAACTCAAGCAGTTGTGTGGGCTCACGAGTAGGGATGTTTTTTTTTACAGAGAATTCCATTGTTTAATTTTGTCATGGACTTTGCTGAAAAATTCGTAAGCTGAAAATGCCTCGTTTACAGCAGCATTTAGGCATCGGGTGTTTTTTGCCATATCAGGAATTGCAGTTTTCAAGTGAAAGACAAATGTCAGATTAAAGGACTCAATTACAGTTGTTGACTTAAAAACCTGACCTACATTGGCAAAGGTCCTATCTGTAAAGATTACAAGGATGTATTTTCTTATTGTGACCTCTGCTTGTTTGAATGGGAAGTGGGGTGCAGATGTCTGACTCTCACTGCTGCTCACATTAGACCCCTGACCCCAGTGTTGAGAGCACAGTGTAAAGCTAATGAAAGGTCCTGTTGCATCCAGCAGCCTTTTTAGGGCGTGGCATTGCATGCAGCTACCTATACCTTGTGACAACCACGAATTCCCAGAAAAATTGAGATGTACAAAAGTCTTCCGTTTTCCACCCCTTGCTTTCAAGGACTGGTTGGCAAAAGAAAACACATCTGTAATCTGGAAAAATGTAGTTCTGCTCTGTAAATAGACTATGAAAATGGCATCTTGAGAGGTTTCAGGTCTGTGCCCAAACGATTTACATAACACAGTTTTACAGATGCAGTCCTGAAGAGCTGCGGAAATCTGAATCAGTTTTGTTTGGCTGGGAGTGCCCTCTGCTAGTAGGGATATTGTAGACTACAGAAATATAAAAGGAACAATTTATGTGATAATACAGAGTAAAGTTCAGCTCTCATATTCTTATATTCATCCGAACAATGATGAAATGGGAAAAACAGAAAACGTAAAATTGTATATAATACATGTTAATTTGTATTAAAAAAAAAAAAAGGGCATTACAATACATACATGGAAACCAGAGCTGGAAAATACAAAGGAGCCATTTTAAGAAGTCATTCTGCAGATCAGAATCACACTTTCACACTTCAGGTAGTACTGCCAAAGTGGGTCTGGTTTTATGATTTTAAAACAAGAATATGTCCCTCCTGAGAACTCAGAGACCGTTTTATATCAAACAGCAACATTTAAATGAAAACTGATGAATGCAAAACATTTACGGAGCATTACAGCAGGAATATGTTTCTGCCTGTCTGTGGTGTGGTTTTCAATGTATTTGTTAAATCATGTAAGTGGCATTTCCAATTTCTATCTCACCTGAAATACGCAGATTTTTCTGAATACAGCCATAGTCTGTCATTCCAATACATCACTGTTAACACAGGTAATTTGATGGCAAAGTATTTTCACCCATGACATACAAAGCTGAAGATTTAAAGCTGATGCAAATGATCGAGATTAAACCATTAATTGTTGAGGATTTTATTGGTTTGTTGTTTTTTGGGTTTTGTTTGGGTTTTTTTTAATTGTATGATAAGTAGATTTTAATAGCGTTTGTGGTAGTTTGCAGATTTAGGCTTTTCTGGAGCAGCTTGCATTTCTCAGTGCTTGCTTTGCAGCTTCCTTGCAGCACCAATAGGATGTGTGGGTGTATATTAGTCCCTTTGTTCCAAATTAATTTGCACACCTTGCAGCTTACAAAGAATAATATAAAGCAAGATCATTAAAGAGAGACTCTGAGAACATGGTGAGATTTGGAATGATTGTGGTTGGAGTGGCTTTGAGTGTGTTAATTTCCATCCCTGAATAAGTAATAAAGTATGTACACTAATTACAGAGAACTAAACCTGGCAGAAAATGAGTGAATAAGAACTCTAATAATTTCTCTTACAAAGAAAGGAGGAAAAAGTTCTATGCTGAATTTGCATAGAATGATGACAGCTGAATGCTGTCAGTTTTGTTGATGCACCTTAATGCATAATCAAGCAAAACTTGTTTATCTGTGGGGTGTTTTTGATCCCAAAATGGTGACAGATTCTTGCTTTCCAAATGCTGGCTTATTTTAAAATGCATGGCAGTCATCATGGGGTGGAAGGGGTGCCAGGGTAAGCCAAGGAAATTCTTTTTCTATAAGTTGATGTGGGGTTTTATTCTATGGGTTTCCCTTTGTTTTCTTGTTACAGATAATCCAGCAACACATAGTGAGTTAGCTAAAACCACTAAATTTTGCTGTGGGGTGAATTATGCAAAGCCACAGTGTTTTCCCTGGGTTTTGCCCAAAACTCATAATAGGTGTTGCAGGCTGTGCCAAACTATAAAAAAAAGAGTTGGGGGATGTTTCAGTTGACTTGATGTGAACCTGGGAGTCACATAAAACTGCAAACCCGTCAGGCTCTCTCAAATTGCCTTTTCTGAATTTTCATCTATGCTAATCAGCACTGATAGAAATACAAGGGGCAAAACAAGTACTCTGAAGCCTGCATATCCTAAAAATTAGTATCACCTGCAAAAATTATTCTCATCGATCACTTTTTTGATTTTTGTTTTTCTAAATAAATTTTAGGAGCAATTATCAAACTTGCTGACATTAAGCAACCTTTGTGTTAATTCTCTGCTCTTATCAAGCACCAAAATCTTATTTTTGTTTTGGAATGAAGACTGCTTGTGTGAAAAGAATTTTTTAATGCAGAAGTCTGCTCTGAAAAAAAAAAATCCCTTTTTTATTTTAGAAAAGTCTGTGTATTAAGAATCTTAAAGGAGAAAAATCAGAAAAGTTCAATTAACTCTGTAGTTAACATCAAATCAGCATCACTTCAGACACAAGAAAATCATATCACTGAATGTACCTCACTTTTTTCAATCCAACTTTATGCAAAAGCCTATTGAACATCAATTAATACTGTGAATTCAACAATGTTTGAATCGCTTGCCTTTTTGGAGGGAAGTATTTCAGATTCCTTGTTAAATTTGCAAATGATTGAACTCAGGTCAGCTGAGGTATCTTTCAGACTTCTTGGTCCATGGTCTGTTTCATATATTTTAAGTGCACCCAGGTAATGTTCCTATTTCTGAGAACCTTTTGCATGTATTTGTGCTTGTTTTAGTATTTTCTGCCATATACCTTTATAAAAGAGTACCTGTGCAAACAAATCCATTCTTTGTATTCACTTTGAGGGTTTGTTTAACTTTCCAGGTCCGTAGAGAGTACAGGAAATACTTCAGAGCCAATGCTGGAAGAAAAATTTATGAATTTACCCTTCAGAGACTTGTATGTATATATCCATACAAAGCACATGTACATTTTCTGTGGTTTTTTTTAATTTTCTATCAAATGTAACAGCTGTGTTATGGCCTTGATAGTCTTTGCAAGGAAATGTCCAAGCTAAGCATATGGAAAACTGACAAGTTAATATTCTGACATTGTAAAGAAAGGCTAGTGATAGTATTGTAGGTGTAAGAATGGTGCTAAGTATTTGCCATACTTCTGTAAGTATTTTACACATAAATCTGCATTTCTCAATATACCTGGCTTTTTAAATCCCTATTCAGGTTTATGAGAGCTGAGTTGCAGTTTGGTAACTGTATTTTTAATCACAGAGCATCTGCTTTTCTTTGTATATTTCAATAACCTTGATATTTGAACATTAATAAAGCATCTTGTTTCAATTTTATCACAGATGCAAAAATACTTCCTGGAAATGAAGAAAAAGATGCCTTCTTTATCACCAATAGATAAAAACTGGCCAGCGAGGCCTTACCTTTTCTTGGATTCAACTCACAAGGAACTAAAGAGGATTTTCCATTTGTGGAGGGTAGGACACATTCTGATCCAGTCTGTACAGAACTTCTTCATGTGATTTTCAACAGTTCACAAAGGGCCTATTTTTAGGATGTATTTCCTTCCATTCCAGCCAGGACAATTTTATTCCTTTCGAAGACGTATGGTTTTCGATCATTATCTTTGGCCTGAAATGGATATAACTATCCTGGATATAACTGTCTGGGGCTGGGGAGAGAGGTTTGCTTCCTGCCATCAGCTGTTACAGTAAAGCAGTATATCTGTTGTCTGTTAATTAATAGCTTGTAATACTTGTGTCCATGGCTAGGATTGGGACTAGCTCTTAGACCAACATTGGAAGTACTGGGTGGAATTTTTTACTTATGAGCTGTGGTTAGCTGAAATTTGTTTTGGATCTTTGGATGGAGAGAATGGTGAGATCTGTACAAGTGCTGATGGGACGTTTTACTGACCTTGAGGAGTATGTTTTCTGTGAATTGTCAAGGAACAGTTTTTCTTTCTGAGCCTGCAAAATTCATCCTCTCAGATGTGTTTTTTTTCTTTCTCTCTGTCCATATAAACTTCCACAGTTGTGGAACTGTCTGTATGTTTCTGTGAAACTTTTTAGTGCAGTCTTCCAATAACTTGTATGTGATAGATTAAGCTCATGTTCAAGTGCAACGTGCTTACACGAGATCTTTTATATATTGTTTTTGGTGTAATTCAAAAGCATCTAGAATGGATCTAGAGGAGAAAAACACCTCTGCTGTTTGTTACAGTGGCAGTGTAGGATGGAGCCAAGTCACTTCAGAAGTGTACAAAGAATGTGCATCTTGAGCAATGAGCAAACATTAGTCTGTGGTGGTGTTGTGATTGGGAAAGATAATTTTATGGTTTGTTTAATGTATCCTGTTTTGTAGTGTAAAAAGTACAGAGATCAGTTCACAGATCAGCAGAAGCTTATATATGAAGAAAAACTGGAAGCAAGTGAACTTTTCAAGGACAAGAAGGCTTTATATCCAGCCAGGTAATGACTGGTTCTGCTGCTTTTAGTGTACAATAAATTCAATGTCCTTATATAGATTTAGGAAACGAAGCAAGATTTTGCTTTTTATCTTAAGCAGGAAAGTGCATTTTTCTTGTTTGACAATGTCCCTCCATCATTTTACTTTACAGTCCTGAAAATTGACCTCAGTTTGCTTCTTAGATGTTGTTGCAGCCCACTAATCCTGTGGTACCAAGCACTTATGTCCAGAATCCATGATGATTTGTTGTTCTAACTCCTCGCGACCCGTTCACATCGTAAAAGTTTTAAGAGCTTGCAGAAGGGAATAACTCCCACCCTTTCCCCTAGTTTCCATCACACTGTTTCCTGCAACCAATAAAGGCAGAGTGAGCTGAAAGGCTGTGACTGTGTCACTCCAGGGAGCTCTCCTGTGTTCCAACTTGGTACATTCACCATAATGCTCTAAGGTGAAGACTAGGTGTAATGTAAGAGTTACATACATTAAAGTATATGTTTTTGAAAGGATACTTAAAGAAAAAAAAGCAGCTATTTACATTTTAGAGTCTTTTGTTTTTTCTTTAATAATGAGAAATCTCTGCAAATAAGTTTTGGTTTCTCAAATGACTGAGTTATTAAAAACTGAGAAATTCTTGTCATTGCTATCTACAGAGCTAGCATTGCTCAAGAAAGTGCAGTAGTATCTGATTTTATTTAAGGAATACTGGTTTTTATGTACACAATGAAACTGACAAAAGAGACATCTGATGTCCTTGAAATAAGTTGATTTACACTTTTGAGTGAATATGAGCTTAGAAATTGTGTTTTTCTTGGAAACAAAGGTCTTGTCCATCTCAGGAGAGTTCTCTCTTAGAAGCCATAGTTTGAACTGAGTAGGAACCAAGGCACTGTAGAGTGAGAAGCAAGATTCAGCAGAGGAACAGGAATCCAATAAGAGCAGTTCCATGTGTGGACAAGCTCTGCTTGGTTTTTTGTGTGTTTTATTGGTTTTGGTTTGTGTAATTTTTTTTATTGAGCCATTTCCTGTTTTCCTGTAATAGGCTCAGTGTATGTTTCTGTTTTGTTTCTCTTTTTCTCTTCAGTAGATCACTTGTTTAATGACTATATAGGCTAGATTGTGGTTTGCTCCTTGTTTGCTTTGGGATGCCTTTTAATGCTGCTGGGAAAAGAGAAAGGTGGTGCCTTTGGACTTTTCTAGGAGGAAGCAGGTTTTTTTTGCTTTTAGTCAGTCTGCATCTGATTGGTGTAGAGCTCTTTGGGAAGGAAGAAATTCTATTTGTATCCCTAGTTTGTTACTTTTTACACCAACACTGAACAGTGAAATATTATCAAGCAGTGTGTATATATATATATATATATATATATATATGAGTTATTTTCATCCAAGACATTCTTAAGTGGCATATGTGATAGAGAGTAACTGTTGATTCGTTTCAGTTTTAGCTTGTAAGTTGTCATTTGGTTAGGGACAAAGTCCATGGGGAATGTACTGTTTTGGTGACTATGGTTTCATAATGCTCATTAATAAAACAACAAAAAAAAAAAAACCAAAGCTCCAACATGGTAGAAACTTGGAATGCCTTCCTCACCCTGCACTCATTTGCAATTATTTCTATCTCTTTTTGTCTGGTATTCAGAGCTGATTAGCTCCTAGTGTTGTTTTTTTGGGTTCTTTGGGGGTTGATTTTTTTTTTTTAATTGGCCTAAGGGTAGAGGAAATTACTGTATAAACTTTCTGGTTAGTTAGTGTGATAATGATTCATAGGATGACACTAATTTTCTGTGTATAATATAATTATTTAGGAACAGAGAAGAACTTTTTGTGAATGCTAAAATTGCAGTACCCTTCCTTTTCTCTCCCCATCTTATCTCCCTGTGTGCCAGAGATGCAATTGCAAAGGCAGTGCTGTTCCACATAATATATTCGTTTCTCTTGGGCTCTAGTCTTGGCAAAGCTTTGCATTAGTACTTTGACTGTTTTTCAATCGAAGTGATTAGTTAAATTGACTTGCTAACAAAGCAAGCAGTGACTCTATCCACCAATTCTTAACCTATAGTGAAGACCTTACTTTAACACCCTGAGGTGGATAAAGATGGGGGGATATGCAGGCACAGCAGGTCTTGACAAAGAGCTGCTACCTGTTTTACAAACAACAGCGGATCTTGAAGGTAAGTTCATGTCCTTCACTCAAGTCTGCCTGTCAGTATTAATACTGTGTCAATCCTACTGAGGTTTCATTTTCCATTTTCACAGAGACTGTTACTGGGAGATTTTAAATCACAATTGATTGCATGTGCAAGGATGTACTTGTGTCTGATATCCATAGCAATTTGGCTCATTTAATTGGAAAATGTTTCCAGAGCAAGGAAAAAAACATCCTCTTCTGTCTTTGGTGATAACTTTCTCTTTATTCACCATCACTGGGCTGTTAATATATATAAGATTCTGTGTCTAATACACCTACCATTTCTTACCCTTCCTCCTTTCTGCTTTCCCCTGGGATAATATGCTGGGAGATACATCCACATTACTTTGTGGCAATTCCCACTTTATTTTCTGCTGATACACTGTGCCTGTGTGGCACAGATTAATGCCAACACCAGAATGAACAGGTAGAAAAGGTAGACATTGTCAGTAGAGGTTTCTGGTTTCTTAAGAGTATTCTCTCACTAAAAATAAAGCAGTGAGTGACTTTCCCTGGGAGAGGGTGTGTCAAAGTCTGGGGAAGCTTCTGGCAGCGTAGAATCATTGAAAATGGTATTTGGTGCATCTCTTGGCTCTGTGAAGCCTGTGATGTTGTCAGGAGGTTTGCATCTTCCCTGAGGTATTAACATGTCTAACTCATGTCTCCTTTGTCCTTCTGTTGGGCAGTGTTGGACAGCCCTTCCAAGGGGCTTACTTGGAGATCAGTGAGAACCCCAAGTACAAAAAACTTAAAGATGCCGTGGATGAAAAGATCATTATTGCAGAAGTTGTGAATAAGATCAATAGAGCCAATGGGAAGGTAATAAAACAGAATTGCTTTATCCAGAGGGGTAGATAATTTTTGTTATAAATACATTGAGAGGGAGACTTCATTTCTGTCATGTGATAGTCTAAGGATTTTTTTTTTAAATGCCTATTTTTAAGGGCAAGACTGGAAATGCTGGATTTCTGTAGATTGGTGGTTTTAAACACCTGTTTTAAATTTGCATAAAGATTACTAAAATCTTGTTTAGGTTTGCAGTTTTCAGTGTTTTGTTTTTTTCAAACAAAAATGGTATATCTCATCAACTGACAACAGACCGTATTGTATCACAACTAAATGCAGTCTCTGTACCGAGCTAAGATCTTCTGTTTGCCAACTGAAGTAAATAAACATTTAGAGAATATTATTCTTGTTCAAGTATTTAGAAAACTTAACCTTTCAAAGTCCACACTGTCACTCAAGCTACTGATTATCACATTTTATTATCTCTTAAAATTGAGTGGCATACTCTGCTGGCTTTGCCTGTCTTCTGATTGAAATCAAGAGCTCTTTGGAATGAAGAGGCAAGTTTCTTGTATCATTTGAATAAAGTTGTTAAATGTGGTGGGTACTTTTTTATTCTGCCAACACAGAACTCATTTTGCATTTAAATTATACTTATTAAAACAGGAAGTATTATTCTACTCTAGTAAATTTAATTGCTTTCACTCTATCTGTCGAAATATTAGAAGTAGTAGATCTCAGCTTTTCAGATGTAGATGTCATTTATGCATTTGTAGGAGTGAAATTAGGTTGCCTGTTGTTGATGCCAAGTTAATTTTCCAGTTTAGAAGAAACTAATTAAATGAAAACAGTATCTTTCCTGTACTTGCATAGGCTACAGCTCTCAAGATTAAAAAAAAATTAATAAATAATGAGCTATGGTTCCATGTGCTTAAGAGAGCTACGTCTTCATTATAATCCACATTTTATTATTTAAAATTTTACAGGAAAAAAAGCTGTATGTAGATTAGGTTCTCATTTCTCTTTCTTACTGCGACAAATTTAAGAACACACATTTCATGCTTTAAAAATATTTGTCATTTGAAAATATGAATGCTTTTCCTCCTAAAGAGTTATGCCAATAGATGAAGGGAGGACAAAACAGAACACTGAAAATACCTGTGTGATTTGTGTTGTTCTGCAACATAGTTTTGGTGAATAATGGTCAATATTGAGGCTTGGTCCTGCATTAGCTATCACTGAAAAAGTGTGTTGGTTTTCCTGGAGATTGACAGAGCATGAGAAATGAGGTTATCCTGATTTACATAGTTTCAGAGTTTTACTTTCTGAATTTTATAACTGTAAGCTAGTAATTAGAGGAACTGTTTATACCTAAGCATATGTGCCAAAATGAGCTAAGCTTCTCAATCTATAATTAGACACATAAATAAATATGACCTGATTTTAACTGATCTGCAGCTTTTACTGAACATCAAATGTTCATGTTTGCTAATGTGGGCCAAGCTTTTTAACTCTGTGAATTCCTTGGGGCTTTAGTAGGTGCTCAGTGAAGACCACTTCTCTCTTTGTGTAGATAATGATTTGCATTTTTGCATTTTCACAGGCTACATCCAGGATTTTCTTATTAACCAAAAATAACGTTCTTCTTGCGGATCAAAAAAATGGAACTATCAAGTCAGAGGTTCCACTGGGAGATGTTACCAAAGTGTCCATGAGCTCCCAGAATGATGGTTTCTTTGCAGTGCACCTCAAGGAGGTTGGTTGCAACTTCATAGCACAAGAATATGACCATTTTACATGCAGTGATGTAAAACCCATTTGTTAATTATCTTGTAGCACTAAATCATAGTGGTTAGCCTGTAGGTTTAGAAGTTTATTGAACTTTGTCATATCTGCAAAAACTTTGATTTTAAACTGTTCAAGCCAAATGGGAACAGTTATTACATTATGAACAATTTTTTACTCGTGAAAATCAGACTTCATATTTCACTGTAGCCTCTTCAGGATCAGAGTTTTCCATTTGTAATATGGTTCAGGTGCCTTGTAGCAGTGTTTTCCTTACATAGACTGGTAGAATATTTCTCTCTTCTTTATGGGATGCCAAGAAATCCTCGTTAAGGCACAGTTAATTTGGTTACTGAGTTCTAAAGAGCTTAGTTCAGTGCTATATTTGCTTCACTGTGCTGTCAGCACTGCTCTGCTAAAATCATTAAGTTGGCATTTATATTTTAGCTTAAATGGATTTGAAGACTGTTATATACAGTGTCTTTTCAATACTCACCACCTTCATCCTCATACTGGTGTTGGTAATTTGTTTCTGTTCATTTCTGCAAATACTGGAAGCCTGCTGTGGTGTATCCAGGAGGTGGACACAGGAACACTAGAGTTTTGTAGGACAAATGAAGGTGACCCTCCTTTAGTGTCAGAAGGGATTTTTTTAACCTTTCTCAACTGGTTTATAGTGAATTGCATTTTGATTCTATACACTGCACTGCATTCCCTATTTAATTTACAAGACAAAAGATTGTTGTTTCCTTGAACTGGGAAGAGAAGACTGTAAAACTTCTTGCTTGTGTGGCATTTAGTCATATTCCAGGTTTTGGTAGTCCTAACTAGTTTCCTTCCTGTTTCAGGGTTCAGAAGCAGCTACTAAAGGAGATTTCCTGCTCAGCAGCGATCACCTTATTGAAATGGCCACTAAACTCTACCGCACTACTCTCAGCCAAACCAAACAGAAGCTCAACATTGAGATATCTGATGAGTATGTTTCTTGTTTGCTTAAAAGTGGATTTGCTTCAATGCAACATGCTAAGAAGTCAAGTGTCTAATGTTAGAATAACAAAACACTGTTGTGTAGCTAATACTTCTTTTCTCTTGACAGAATACTTGTAAAGAAGGGTCACATTTTCAATGTGTACTCATTTCTAGTATTCATTTTGTCTCTTATTTCCTTGAAAGTCATTAGAGAAAATGTGCTTTTCCTAAAGTTTTAAATAGGCTTGTGAAACAGAATTGCTGCTGTAGAAATAATTAAGAGATGCTACATTTGAGAGAACTGTTTTGTGTGTGAGTGAAAAGTTCACAAATTCCTATGAGATTTATAGATTAGAGTGGACACTAGGTGCCAAGTTCTACTGAAACAATCAAAACAGAATGCAAAGCTCCTCTTCAACTCAATGATGGTGCTAGTAATTTAGGTTTTTAAAGCTCTACCTTTTCTTTTTTGAAGGTGAAAAACATATTCTTAAAATTCCTGCTGATGGTGTTTAAACCACCTATTGTTGTTTGGGGCTTTCTGGTTGCTAAAAAGCTTCCTTTGATAAAAAAGTTTGCATCTCAAATTAGTATTTCTTTGTACTTGGTACAGTTTCATATTTTGGCCTTAAGTAAGGACTGCACTTGCAGTGTTTATAGCCATGGAATAAAAGTGTTTGTGTTTGTGTGTGTGTGAACTCCTAAAGCTTGCTGAGTAAGAGTCCCTCACTTAGTCCACCATTGTCATGCACTCCATTTGTTCTGTGGAAGGGCCCCTCTTTTCAGTAGTGATGATTTGGTGGGTTTATTCATTTTGAATACAGAAGAAAATTTGGAACCCTTTAACAATAGTGAAGTAAAATTCCTGTAGGCAAAAACTGAACCTTTTATTTGGCTGCACCGCACTGTGTGTATTCTAGAGTCATGGTAGTGAGTACAGTTGGTATCTGTTCAGATTTAAGGATTTATTTAAAGGCTAATTTTGCTCTTTCCTTGAGAATAACATCTGCCATTTTCCTTTGTTCTTTGTTGCCAGATGTAATTTAATTTGCTAAAGGGTGTGTGTGTTTTTAGTCTCTAAAAGAGTGTTGCTATCCAAATAAGTTTCTAGTTTAATGATGGCTACAAAGGAATAAACTACTAAAACAAAGTTTAAGCATGCATTACACTAGTCTGGACTGCCTGCCTGCCTTAGGTCTGGAAAACAGCCTGCTTCCTGGGAGTCTTGCTTTTTGGGATGTGTTTTTATTTCTTGCCTTGCAGATTAAAAACATTCAAGTGCGTATGGCTTGTATTGAGTATATCCAGACTAAATAATATTAAGCTGTTCGATGGTGAAGCAGAACTCTCTTCTCCATGCAAGAGAACATTTAGATACAAGCACAGCTAGAGATTGAGAAGAAAACATGGCCTTATTTTGGCTACGCCACACTACTTTTTGGGAAGGGACCTGATATAAGCAAAAATACTGTTGGTGAAGGGGTGTGTTTAGTAAGAGACACACCGTTTGTATAATACTGGAACAGTGGGTCTAGGAAAATGTAGCACTGGGGATGTGATGCTGGCTGTGAGGCCTGCCTATGTGTTCCGGATGCCTGCCTGCATGGCTGGGAGCGCTGAACGAGTCCTGAGTGTCTGGACTGTGCAGCAGGAAAGCGGGACCGAAGGGCAGCTCAGCGCAGTAGAGGCCACTTCCTCCCCTGAGCTCTGCCGTCAGCTTGATTTGTGGTTTCCGGCTGCAGAGCAAATTCTTTGAAGTTTTTGGCCTCTGCTGGAGGACTTTTTAAGGATGCTAAAAGGGAAAATCGGCTGTATTACAAAGGACTTTTTAGGTCAGCAACCACTGCATGTGAGCCAAAAGGCAGCACTGCCCTGTTTATTGCTTTTAATCTCGCTACCCAGATCAGTGAGAGGTTTGAGGCTCCACAGAAGCCTGTTGGGGGTGGGTTTTTTTCAAAGCAATTCTCCACATTCAGTGAAATTTCCCTTCCAGTAAAAAGGGAAGAGTCAAAACCAGATTAATTTACCCTGAACTGCAGAAAATGTCTAAATTTGGAAATTGCTGGGAAGGAAGTGAATTCTCCCAGTTGGCGAGCAGGGGGGCTATAAAGGCTAACTAAGGATTAGACATATGAGAGTTGCTAAAATACCAGATGTAGTAAATTAAGCATAAACCAGAAGAATAGCACTCCTGATGTTGCTATAGAAGTATTTAGCTTTCTTCCATGGAAACAGAAGTTCCTTTGGCCGACAGTGAAGCAGTTGAAAATAGTCATTGCTGCATTTCTGGTACATTAGAAATTCTGTTTTAAACTGCTTTTTTTTCTAAAGGAATAGCAAACTAACTGTTATAAAAAGTCCACAGTTATAGGCAAAAGGCAATAATTATTAGATACTACCTGAAGGAGATTCAAGCTGTACCGTAAATGATGTCTTTTTTTCTTTTTATTCCCCAACTCTTTATTATTAATACAGAGCTAAAAATTACATCCTTTGGAGTGATGCTTGGAACCAACAAGAAGAGACTTCTGCTCTTCAAATGTGGGGGGGGGGTTTTCCCACCTTTAACTAAACTCTGTATTATTCCCTCTCCCAGGTTTCTGGTCCAGTTCAAACAAGACAAAGTGTGTGTGAAGTTCATACAAGGCAGCCAGAAAAACGGCAACATCCCAACTTGCAAGAGAAAAAACAATCGGCTTCTTGAAGTGGCTGTCCCTTAACTGCAGCTGGTGACTCTCCTTTCATGGACTTGTTTCTTTGTAATAGTGCAATTTTAGTTGTTTGGTTTTGCTATTTTCATCCCTTTCTGGAGCTGTTGATGGCTAATAGCTTTAGAAACCCTTGGCAAAACATTTGATCAATCGACTTTTCATGTTTTAACCCTCAAAATGCAGATTTTTATCCGGTGAGGCGTTTTTACCAGCTGGCACATATCTGTCATACACGAATCATTCTCTTTGTTTAGCGGTCATATTTTAGTGCAACATATCATAAACCCACATATTAATGACAAATTACTCGTATTCCTTAGTCTAGAGATCCGCTTAACAGGAACATGGCCTTGATGCTTGATGGCCACCTGTGCCCAGTGTCTTTTTATACTGACCTGTTCAGGTGTTCTGACAGGCTCCTCACTTCCCACTGCTCTGGAAACCGGCAGAACAGAGGCTGATACGACGACTCCTGTAGCTCACACTAGGACCTATGTAACTCAACCTTTTCATCAGTGCAGCACAGAAACATCTAATTCTGCAAAATAGAAGGAATATGTGATTATACAAACAGCTATATGCATAATTTTATAGTAAAAAATGCAGAAATTTTGAAACAGCATTTTTAATTAGGTCAGATGGTTATAACAACTTTATGAAGTAGAAATAAGCAAAATTTAAGAAGTGCTTTGTTTTTTCCTTCACAAAAGCTATACAGTTCAAGGCATAGTTTCTGTTCTGCTTTTTTTCTTTTAAATTATCAATTAAGATTAGAGCCTGCAAAATGCATAACACAAGTAAATGCTAGTTATTTAAACAGTTAGTTATCAAGTGAAAGGTTTGAGCCTTTCTTTTAAATATTGGCATGTACAATGTGCAATAAAACATACGTGACATTTTGTTAAAATTATTTATAATACACTTTTGTGTGGAAGAGAGAGGATTGGTGCAGACTGCATAGACAGTGTAGGGGTTAAAATAGATCTGTGTTGTTAATTTGCAGTTTTTAGAGTGTACACTACAGTTGTCAATTTGGGAAGAATACTTTAAAAAAATCCTTAATTTGAGGGTCTGTATATAAATAGGTATTATGGTAATAAAACAGTTCTAATTCTGTGCTGTTTGGTACTCCTGTGTTATAACCATATTTTTGTACTCCAAACTATTTTATATAACTTGTGTGCCTGATGTAAATGCGTGCACAGAAAATACAATCAAGAGCCGCATTATCAACCTTCAGTGTAACTGATTGCACTTAATCTTTTATAAGCCAGAAGCATTAGTTGAAATCCTTAAGAGGAGAGATGCTTTTCTAGATAGAAGTAACTACTCAAGTGAAGGGTTTGTTGGATGTGACTGTTTGATTTGTTGATGCAAGGACAGCAGAGGAAGCACATTGTATTTTTGCAGTCTGATATAGGACAGGTTAAGACCCTGGCTATCTGATATGCAGTGCTGGAAGTCCAAGCATAAATAAAAGAAAGATGAAGAAAAGTTCATAGTCTCATTACTCTCCTGGTGGTGAAGTGACATGGTGCTCATGGCCATGAAGGCTCCTCTGGATAGTTTAATGTTATTGTTTGCTCTGTGTTAAAACATCATTTATTGCAATAGATGTTGAAGTGCTAATGGTCATCAGTCTGAAAAATACAGCTGGTTTGGGTAATACCACATTCTGCTTTGGGATTAACCAGTTTTCCTATGATCTGGATACAAAACAGTTGTTTTAACTGGTTGCTTTAATGTTTCTGTTAAAAGTCCAAGCGTGCGACCTTGAAAGGTGGGAGTAATTCAAAAGCTATATTTCCCAAACTGTGAGAAAAAATTGCATCTTCCTTATAATTGTAGTTAGAACTCTTCTTCTAATAATTGAGTCAGGTTAATAGTTTAACAAAATTTAAATAATTTTACATGTTTTGTAATTATAGATGCTTACGAAGGAAATTTTAGAATCGATTTGTAATGCAAAATTGATACTTGAAAGGAATTATTCCATTGCCTTAAGAAGACAGCACATAATAATGCAGCATTTAAAACTCCTAAATCCTGTATTAGAATTTCTGCTTGGGAAAGATTGGAGGGTTTGTAAAACTGTTCACTGTCTCGAAAACTTTACAGTAAGAACCACAAGGAGCAAATTTTGAAAATTAATACAAAAGTAAGGAAAACAAACATTTGAAATCTGATGTAATCCTGTAGTTGCTTGCAGGTAGGAAATGGGAGAGTTTAGATTAAGAACATCTGGATAATTGGCCCATGAAATTAGAGTATTACAACATAATATTAGGATATTTGACCCATCCCAGCCAGACCCAGTACGCATCCCTTCTATTTTTTTTGATCTTTGCAGCAAGTCATAATAGCCATATCTGCAAAAGACTGGAACCAGGACAAATTCCTCACTTTACTTTCTTTTGTTTCCTTTCTTTTTCTAGACCTCTACAATTTTTTACCTTGCATATTACCTGGTACTTTTTGACAATTACCTTTTGACTCTTAATATTTCTCAATGTACAGAGCAAGTTTTGCTGAACATGAATTATTAGATATACTAGGAGAACCGTAGTGTCTTGATGTTTAGATTTAAGTATCTAGGATGTCAAAAATAAAAATGCACAGTCACTAGCTTTTTTTTTTTTTTCTTTTCCTCTATTTTCTAACTGTCTATTCAATGGAGTTGTAAAGAGCAGACTATTCTTCCTATGGTGCTAACCTTACTTTTGCATCCTTTTACTTTGTAAATGCTAATCTTTCATCTCAAATCTGGGCAAGGATCATTAAAAAAATGAGATTTGTTGCATGATGCTTTCTAGAATCAAATAAAATTCTGTTCCTAGACCTATTCTTTCTCTACATCTGTATCTGTCTTACTGCAAAAAGAGCAGGTGATTGGGTTTTTGGTTAAATATACACAACAGTGGTGTGTGACTTGGAGAAGAAATTTTTATTTTGTTTGTGATTCCTTAAGAGGCAGCATGTCATCCTCAGTGTTCCACAGTAACCTTTTTCAGTCCAGTTTTTTAATGTAAGTCATTCCTTGACATAGTTTTCACTGAAAATTCTTCAAACTCAACTTTTCTAACATTAGGGTTTGGACTGATTCCCTAAGAACAGTATTACAGCCAGTTAAATGTGATTTTTAAAAATAGCTTTGTGCCACAAACCTTTTTTATTCCACATTTTGGTTTGTGATGTCTTTCTCTCTTTTATCCTTAACAATTCTATCCTGATTTATGTATGTTTTTGTTCATCATACAAATTATGGAACAAAGAAACTAATATGTAAAATCAGAAAAGGCATCTTCAGTTTTATTTCAGGTTTGTTTTCTTTGCCAAAATGAAAGTCTTTTTCTCTACAGTTCTGAGGAAAAAAAATTGAAGACTTAGTTCTAAATTTTTATATGAAATGAGAAAAGTTTCCCCAGTCTGCATAAATTTTACCGTTAATTCTTAATCTTTTAGATCCTTAATGTAGAAGAACAACAAATTTTCCATATTCTGTAGGAAATGGTCATGGTTATTTTTAAACGATTGCACTGTAGTGGGATGGTGATGGGCAGAAGGGAGATGCACATGTCTATGCTGCTTTGGACACTAGAACTTCCCAACAAACACATGTTTCAAAGACAGAACTGGAGAGGACTATGGGGATGCTGCCAGCTTATAACAATACAGAACAGTGTGATTTGAATGAATCTCTAGCATGACTAACACATGAGTTCTGATTCTCCTCCTATCTAGCTTCCATCCTTATTGTAATATTTTGTAGCTTACACGGACATATGACTGTGAGTGGGAGGCACAATTGTTTACCAGTGTTTGTAAAACCCCTCAAAGTGATCAAAATTCTCTGGATACTGCTTTTAATCAAGTGGTTTAAACTAATTGCTAATGTCACTGTCCCACAGCTTTTCGGTTTAAACATAGCTAAAGGTTGTTGGCATGTAGCACAACCTTGCAACCATTCCAGCACAGTAGTTGCTAATTTGCACCTTAGAGCTGCCTGTCTGCAGCTGTGTGATCTGTTCAGTAGTTTCAGGAGACTAAAGTGGGTCAGAGACACCACCATTCACGTGTCAGTCCCAGTTACACTGAGACTTTCTATGTTATGACTCACTGGAGTGTTTCTTCCTGGAGATAAAGGTAAAGGGAGGTTTAGTATGTGGAAAAAAATATCATTGCTTCTGCTGAAACATTGTAAGTCCAAGTGGTTGCTGCTTTAAGTGCAGACTGTACAGACACTGCAAGGAACTGCTACGTTCTGTCTTGCAGGGTAACTCTGCCCAGGGTACTCACTCAGCAGCACTGGATCTCTTGCTTCTTCCACACTTTTGAAGTGGAGTATAGAAAGGTTGGAAAATTGTGGTGAATTTACAGCTATTGTGGTAGAAATCTGTATTTGCATAGGTTGGGGTGGATTTGCATTGGGCAGTCTCTAAAAATTAGCTGGAATACAAAGAGGGAAAAAGTACTCCCAGGAATTTGTTGTTTTTAAGGAAACACATCACTATTTTATGTCTGGCGGTGTTTGTCTACAGTGAACCAGTGCTATTTAAAGAATTGGAATTCTGATATCAACTTAATCTCTTTATCAGCTAGAGCCAGTTCTGCTCCTGTTCTCTTCCACCCATAGATGACTTGGGTATTCGAGCTTTAACTCAAAATGGGAGTTAGAGCAGTTCGAGGCCATTGCAGTTAACTTTGATTATAAGCAATTTATGACATTGAGTCCTAAAAATGTTAAGAAACAGATTGCCTCTTTCCTTTATCCTAAACCTTTAAGGCATTGGCATCTGACTGTGAACTGACTAGGAAAAATTTTGAAGTACAAAGCACAAAAGGTTTTTTTACATGAATGAAAGGAAAACCTGAAGAATCTGAATCTCTTAATAATTCAGCTGATTTCCAAGGCTACATCCTTCACTTAGCAGTAAGGATCCAAGGTAAGGATCTCTTTGCTATGTAACATTCTACTGTTTATGGTCTCCAATTATTAAAAAAACCATAAAAACAATCTTGTAGCCAGGAATCTTCTTCTCTGGAAACATGGCAAAGTGCTGGGGATCTACAGGGAGCCTTGTAGGAACCTTTACCCACATCCTGGAACTTCACTTGCCCACGTTCAGCTTCACCCACTGAAACATCAAATGCCTTTAGGTTGTTCTCTGAAAGTGGGAGATGGTGGTTTTTGCCACAGTGATGGTGATCTTTACTGGCCTGGCAATATCCCCTCTCAACTTTACAAATCCTTTCCCTACCAGTATCTTGATACTGGGTGGTCTTAGAGATGCCGGGTGACGTTTCCCACTCTGGCTCACATCACGTTCTGATTTCCTCCTGGCTCCATTCCCTCCTGCCTCGGATGTTCCCTGCAGTGATAAAGGGAGGTGTTATGTCTCCAGGGTGCAGCAACAATGTATTCTTTTAGCTATTTCCTTGCATTATCTACCACTGCATCTTGGCACGTTGGTTTCAGCTGAACATACAGGAAATGTTTTATTTCCCTTCCAACCAAGAAATGTTTTTAATGAGAGATGCTTTGTGCCGAGTTAACTTGGTAGCTCTATGGTAGCGTTTCCCAAAACTGTGACAAAAAGCAAACCTGAAGCCTGAAATATGAAAAACTGCTGTTGCTATGTGCTCTGTCTCTTCCTGCTAGGAGAGAGATCTACTCAAAGTGATGTTGTGATGAAGTCTGTGCTGGCTTGGTTCACTGCATGAGGCCTTCGAGGTTGCTGTGCGTGCTTCTTGTAGCCTGAAAAAAATGAATCCATCAGAATATGAAATAGATGGTTTCAAACTGTGATGCCAAAAAGAAGGAACTCATTTTAACTAATGCAAAGGAGCATTAAATAGCTGTGAATACACTTATGTATCCTTTTGCTTGCCCATGTGCTGCTACAGCTATGGAAAGGGACCCTGGTGTAAGTTTAGGCATGAAGACTCACATTGGAGGTGTTCAAAGTTATGGTGATCAAGTTCACCATAAACTGTTGATTATTATTAAAAATTAGGTGTTAAAGTCCAAAAGTTGTGACTGAGCTTGCAGTGGAAGATCCTAAATGTTGATTTCATCTCAAACTTCTTAATATTATATGGCAATTGTGAGAGGTTCCTGAGTTTTCACGAACTCCTCTGGGGATGATTTTTTTTTTTTTAATCAGCTATTTTTGATAGAGGAAGATGTTTGTTTTAAACAAACAGCAAAGCTATTGGAACACAAGTGTAGGATTGTTTTCAGCTCACAGTCAGCCCTTTACTGGCACAGAGATTGTTCTCCCTAGCCCTTTATTTGAACACTGTTTAGAAAGTGGTGGTGTGTTGATATGACTTGCTGTCCTGCACATGCTTGGCTCCTGGGATGTGAGATTTGATCTTACCTGGGTGGTTTTCTTCCTTCTGTTGAGGCAGAAGTAGGATTTTTCACAGCAAAACAAACAAAATCACAAGAGAGCAAACTGGATAAGGAAGGGGGACTGTGAGCCAGATCCATGCTTTAAGTTTCAGTCTCATGGAATCACAGAATAGTTGGAGTTGGAAGGGACCATTAGAGGTCTCTATTTCAACCCTCCCTTCAATGAACAGGGATATCTTCAACTGCATCAGGTTGCTCAGAGCCCCATCCAGTCTGACCATCTTCAGGCTTTTCTGTACAAAGGGGATGAGAAAACCCTTTCCAAAGAGAGGAGAGCATCCTCTCCAGCTGCCGGACCCTGGGATACCACACGTGGGGGCTACATCCTGCCAGGGTGAAGCAAAACCTGTTGTAGATTTGATCTATCTTTGGTTACTGTGCTAATCCTGATCCGTGGTGTTATTTAGAGGCTTTGCTTGGTATGTGTTTCTCCTCATGTTGGTTTTGCACTGCCAGATATTCCCTTCTCTTGCATTGCCCCTCTGTGCCCTACAGCTTCCTTTTCCTTAAGACCTCCCTGACCATCTCTGCTAGGTCTCAATCATTGCAGGGTATTTTCTAGAACCTGATGGGATGTAAGAAAGGGCAGGGGAAATTCCCTCTGAAAGAAGAGCAAATCCAAAGCAGGATATGGGTAAGAGGCATCTGGAAAAAGCATGTAAGCTGCCAAGCTTCAGGAGCTTGTCAGTGACTGCTGAACAGCAGCCACCAGCCTCGGGGTTTTGCTGCTTTGGCTCTTTGGTCCTGAAGACCTGGGCTCCAAAACCCGAGTATTGGTCAGAATGGCAGCCATCGTACTGGTGCCTCACAAGGAGCTTGTGAAGTTTGGTGGGTGGCTGTTGGAATGTGTCACTGCTCAGTTCAATGCCGACAACAACTTGAATCAGTGGGAAATGCATTTGGTGGCAGGGCAGCACTGAGGAAACACTCTCCCTGTAGTGCCTGAGAAACTGCTTTTGGTGTCCTCAACTGGAGTGTGTGAATGTACATGCTTCAAAGAAGTGAAAATGTGCACGGTGTGTGAACATCTTCAGCCTGGCACAGCCACTGGATGCAACTTCTCACTATCTAATGGATCTTTCCATCTTGTTCCTTGAAGATTGTGCCTGGGCTCTTTTGGAAACTGTAATTCAGGTGGAGTATTTTTGTTCTTCTTTTTTTTGGATTGTGGCACTTGCAATATGACATAAAGGTTGCTGTGGCTTTAGGGATGCATCTTTTTTCTCGTGAAAAAAAATGTAATTTTACACATTTTTGTTTCTTTTAGAATGAACTGACTACTAATGGAGCTGAAAACTGTTCTCAGTATTGGAAAAAAAAAAAGAAACAAAATGAATCCTAGCAACTAGAAATGAGACCTGTATTTATAGCTATTTCTTTCCTTAAAATGGCTGGAAAAGTAAAACTGAGGCTGTGGTTTCACATTTCGGCATGAGCTGAACAGGGGCACTCCCTGCCACTGCAGCAGCGTGGTCTGGTCCTTGCTGCCCGCGGCTCCAGCCGTACCACCCAGACCCTGCGGTGAGCTGGGGCCAGGGGCTGGAAGGGCAGAGAAGTAACCCTGTGACAGGAGCTCCCTGGGGGCACACAGGTTCCTGTGCAGCCCCGTGGGGTGGGACAGGGGGAGAGGACGTGTATCTGTGACTCCGGCTCAGGTGTGATGCACAGCCCTGTGCTGGGATAGCGGTTGTGCTTTCTGTGGCCATAGCAGGTTCCAGGGACTTTGTAAGCTCTCTTAAAAGACACGGTGTGTCAAAATCTCAGATTTTCTAACTTAAAATAGACAAATGTCCCTGAATTTTTCCAGGTGTTCTTTGAAGACATATAAAGGAGAACAAGCAGTAGATACAGATCCTGCTGCAATGTCACCGTCTCTTCTCAAAGTGTGGTTCAAAGTTTCTGCCTGCCCTGGTGCTGACTTTGTTGTTAGAAACCAGACCAGAGTTTGTACAGGCCTGGGCTGGGGAGTGCTGGGAGCACCACAGCACATGTGCTAATGAGCCCAGCTCTTGGCAGCCGCAGGGGGAAGCCAGACGTGCAAGGCAGCAGGCGGTGTGAATGCAGCCTACTGTGTCATTGCACCACATCCGTGTGGGTCACTCAGGGAAATTAAAGATGAACACAAAATTAATGACTGTATGAAACCTTCCCCCTCCCAGATGATGGTAAAAATTCTCATCGGCTCTGCAGGGGCCAAAACCTCTCCCCATTCTCATGCAGGTTTCTGTGCAGACACCAAGCAGTTCATTAGAGAGCTTCCAGCTGGGATCATAATGTCATTTCCTTTGCTATTTGACTGGATTCCCTTTTCATATGTTCCTATTCCATCCTCAGACTTGCTGAAGAACTGCTTTGTGAATTTACCATTTACCTGCCAGATAGCTCTGGTGTAAATGTTTCTGTGGGTTGCTGAAGAAATTATTGCACTAATCAGAGAGCTAGTGCATACAACTGCCATGGAGCAAAGCACACATACCTCCTTTTGGAGTCTGCAGATGCAATATCCAGTGTGCAAGCTTTGGCAGGAGTCCTCAGGCTGGCCCGCCTCCAGGCCAAGGATCACATCTCCCATCCTTAGGGAACGTGAGGTTTAAATCACTGCAGCTCAGCAATGCAGGGAATGTGCCACCAGCAATCCCCAACCCTGCTCCTCTTCAAAGCAGGCAGTGCCCGCTCTCCCCACGTGCTTGCAGCAAAGACAGAACGACGATGCAGTCAGGGCCTCCAAACTTGGCTTCTTGAGCCCGGTTTCTTTGCACAGTCTGACAATGGGCGTGAAAATGGAAAGAAAAAAGAAACGTGGGGAGGCAGTGCAGTGCTGGCATGCTTTGAAAGCTGACTCCTTCTCTCCAGATGTTCTAAATCACATGTGGAGAAGTGTTTGTGGTCAGATGCTGCTTGAAACTGATTGTTGATAGTCTCCTGAGACAGCCTGTGACAAATTGAATAATAAAAATGCTGAAAATAGCATAGTAATTCCCTGGAAAAGCGAAGTTCCCACAATCCAATGAGCTGGGAAAGTTGTTGAACTTTCTTTGGACACAACGTGCTCTTTTTTTTGTGTGTGTGTTCTCCAACCTTCCATGGGTCTCTGGGCTTTTTTCTTATGACCCTTCCTCCTCCTACCAGCTCCAAGCAGCCACACTTCCAGCCTCCCCAGCCCCAGCTGAACTGAACCCCAGCCTCCAACGTGAAAAACAATCTCAGGCACTCAAAGAACCTCATAGTTTGCTCCCTGGTGTTGCAAGTTTGTTTTTGTAGAACATTTCTCCTGAATTGTGGCTGACAAGACACTGAACACTGAGATCTTCACCACAACAGACCATCCTGACCAGCAGCAGTCTTCTCCTGACCATGCCTAGCCTATGCCATCATTGATTCCTTTCCCACGTTGTCTGCTTGCAGCACTTCAGTGCACAATCCTGAGCTTCCTTCCTCAGTGCTTGGGGAATCAGAGGCAGCCACTGTGCCAGTGCTCTCTGTGTTGTCCCTGAAGCAGAAGGCTCGAGACCAGTGAGTGTCCCAGGAGCGCTCGGTGAGGTCAGGTCCCTCTTGTGAACTTCATAGTTTAAAGAGTGGAAGTGTGTTTTTTGGTGGTGAGGAGAGAAGATTTCATCCAAGCTGCTTATTCTGCAGTAATGAATTGCAAATCTGGTGGCAGAGATGATAAAAGCCCTGGGTAATTACATGTTTAGCATGCCCACAGTGAGACTGTGTGTGCTTTGCTAGTTGGCAAACCAGCTGTGTGCTGGTTTTTTTATTTCTCTGATACTGGAATGAGCTATAGATCCTGTCCTGTTCTAGCATAAATTGCAGATCTGCAGGGATGTGTAGTTACTTAAAATTTTCTTGCCAATAGATTTAGGGGAAGATCTTGCCAACCTGGGCTCAGCTTAAGAGATGCATTGTGGCGATCTTTTTGTGGGTGATGATTTTGACCACATCTCAGTACAGTGATTTGTTTCATCTGACCATTCATTCTGGAGACCAGCAATACTTGAACTTCCAGCAGAGTTCATAACTGAGGTAGTCAGCATTTTAATGTGTGGATTTGGGTAAAGTCATGATCCTATGTGCCAAAGTCTCCTCTGATTCTTTTCACTCAATATGGAATTCCACATACCCACCAACCTGCTTACCCAAACCTCTGCTGCTCCCCTGCTGTCAGGAAGGTCACCAGCTGATGCCCTCTCTGACTGCTGTGGGGCTGTGGAGTCTTGTTGGTGAAGCATCTGGGGTGCAGCTATTCCTTCCCCATGGTAAAATCTGAGGCTTGCAGCAAATTTAGGGGTAGAGTAAAACCAAAGAAACGGAGAAGGGTGCAATGAAAAACACAAAAGTTTTAGGAGTGTTATAGCCAAAATAAGAAAGGCTCCAGTTTCATAATGAAATTAAGTTTGTGCTGAGCTGTTGGTCTGAAGTTTAGATGCTGCATGATGTGTTGAGAATAGCATTTGCAATAGATTTAATCTGCTGACAGACTGGTGCTCTGTCCCAAAACCACCAGCACAGTTCTCTCCATGAACGTCTCCCACCAGGCACTGCCTGAAATAGTTTAACAAAAGACAAAAAAATGGTGTTGCTTTTTCTGCCATGAAGATGAAATGGAATAGATGGTGGCTGCAGGAAAGGCTACAGTCACTACTGTGAATTTTCTCCAGGGACTGTCCTAGATAGTTGCCTGCCCTGAGTGATGAATTTCACTCACATCTTCATAGTTAGCCATGCTGCTGAGTCAGAAACTATTGCATGATCAGCTCAACATGCACCTAAAATGACTGTCCTGCTTACCCAGGCTGGCTGAGCTCTGCCACCCCCTGTGCCACCACTGCTGTCCTGCCAGGTGCCACATCATTCTCCATCCTTCTCTGAGTCTGAGAAGCTCAGGAGGTCTGTTTGGGCCTGGGCCATTTGTCTGCAGGATGGTGCTCCCTTCACCAGTAGTAGTTTCCTTCCACTCTGACACAGTGGTTTGCAGATCTGTTGTTTGTGGGGACTTGTTTTTGACATTTCTCCCCGTTTGTAAGAATATGTTTATTTGAAGGCTGGTATGTTTTATGCGAAGGTTGCTAGTAGGTCCAGTCCTCCTCATGGGTCCTTCCTCCAACAATTCCCTGGCTCCATGACTGGTAAATAAATAGAACTCTCACTATTGAAAAAGATAATTGTCTGTTAATGCACACAAGGCAAAATTGCTTTCCTCAAGATTTATTCATCAATTACAACTTGCCCTGGATGGCACAGTTTGAACCATTTTCTGGAGAGGGAGAAATATGTCAAATAAGAGAGGAAGCTGTTGCTATAATAAATGACTGGGTGCATATGTGCATGACTGTGTTTTAGATCTTCCATAATGAGTATCCTATTAACATGCTAATGAACATGCAAACAAGGAACCAAGGATTATCATTATTTTTGAGACAATAATGTGTATTTTGGGATTTTTTGCTTGTAATTAATGAGAGTGCTGTCTGGTCTGTTGGTGTCCTCTGGGCTGGTTGTTGCTCTGCCTGGAGGAGGTAGCAGCCCATGTGCTGTGCAAATCCTGCCTCTCCTCTTTCCAAACTCCCTTTAGCCTCCACCCACCAGGTCCTTCCATGTACTGGTGGTGGAACTCCAACATCTTACCAGCCTTTGGATGGGGGATGCTGATGTCTGAGCTAATGCTATAGTCAAGTCAGCTGTAATAAATGCTCCAGATGTATTTTTAATTAAGGTTTTAATGGAAATGGTGCATTTCTTTGAAGAATGTAATGACATGACAGTGCTGTACAGAGTATTATGAAAAAACGATGCTGCCATGTACACTTCCAGTGGGTCAGTACAGTACATGGAGAATAAGCAAAGGGATCATATAGAGGAGGAACACTCAGGCATCTTAAGGGCTTGGAGGTGCTCAGGTCTCTCAGCTACTATTTACTTTAGACTAGTTTAGTAGGATTTGAGAGCTCTCAGCATCCAGTGACAACTGACCCCTCTGTAAATACACTCTTTGAGGGTGCAAGGTGTCTCTCACTTATGAGGTGAGACCTTCTGAGGCAGAGATGATCCATAACACCTGTACACAGGGCCTGTCCCAATAGGGGTCCTGTGATGTTTAGGTGCTACCTGAATATAATGAACATCTGTCAACTGAGAGGAAAAAATAACACCACGAATGTCTTTCAAGGAATCTCATGGTTGCTGCTGTGGCTGATAATAATGTGAGAAGGAATGAAGGTGCACAGACACCCCACCCATCCTTGAGTTGCTCTTTAACTTCAAAGAGAAACAGCTAACAACCATGCTCACTCCTGTGCTCTATCTTTTTAGGTCCTTATGTCATATTGCCTCACATAAGAGCAGCCAGTAATAATCAAAACATAATGGGCAGATGCAGGCATTGCTTGCTGTCCCACATTTTCATGCATCTAGAAAATACAGTTATTTATCACCCTTGCTGTCAAAATCATGGAGAAGTCCACGTATCTGAGAGAGAAAGAACAGTTGTCACCTTGTTAGCACAAAAAATAGTGTGTTTGTGGGATCACAGGACAATTTCGTGGGGGGTGGGATGTCAAAGATCTCCAGCCCAACATCCTGCTCAAGGCAGGGTCAGCTCTGAGATCAGACCAGGCTGCCTGGGACTTTGTCCCCTTGGAAATCACGGATGGAGATGCCACAGCTTCTCTGGGCAACCTAGGCTTGCCTTACAATCCTGTGGTGTGAGTGCCACCTTGGCTGTTGAAAAGGACTGTTAAATGCAGTTAAGAAATTTGGATCCCTTATTCAAACCATGGGAAAGAAGCTCCAGCCATCTATGTTTGTAGTTTATTTCCTTTCACCCATTTATGAGATAAAATGAAATTGATTTGGAAGCAGTTTTGGGAGAGGGAATTCACATGTCTTTGCAGGCTATCAAGTATTGTTGAATTTATTATCGCTTCAAGACAGTCATGATCTACCCAGAACATGAGGAGCCAGGGAAGTTTTTAACTGTAATGGAAAATCAAAGCCCCTTTGGGTGAGGTAAGCCTCTTAGCCTGCTCAGTGCAACATGGGGAGAATAATATTTACCCCTTGTTATGAGTGGGAGGATTGATGTTTGCTAGGTGCTGTGAAAATGAAAATATTCACAGGAAGCTTCTTGTCTGTAGGGAAAATCATGTGCACAAAGAATCTGTTTCTTTGGCAGACAAGTAGGTGTAGAGACTTGGAGACTGAGGGACAATGAAAAGAGAAGATGAGGAGATCTCAGACTGAAGAAGGGTTGAGATGCACACAAAATCATGGAGACCCATAACTTGGTGCAGCATGGTCTGGAAAGAGAGAAGAGGACTCCAGGTCACTGGGTAAGAGGCTGCCAGCACTGAAGGCTGCAATTATGGAAAGGGTAATGTATTCAAGCAGGGCTAGGTATATTTATTTGCTAAATTGCCTGTTGAAAGCTTTGCCTCCCCAGTGGGGCAGGGTCACTCCGGTACGTCTCTCGCCCAACCTGCCGGTGCTGGCTGGGCCGAGGGTAATTGAAGCAGGTCGTTAGCTGCCAGCCGGGCAGCCCGGCTTGGCTGGAGGCACAGACAGAGAGCCCCAGGAGAGCCAGCCCCAGAGTTAGTGCAGGAACACGTGAGGTGTTTGATTACCCAGCAGTATTTTCCCACAATTCATGAATATTCTTATCTCCAGAGTTTTGTAACGTGTCGACTTTTAAGTAGCTGAGTCCTAAAGCTTATCAGACACATCAGCCATGACCTAAAATCTTGAAAGCAAATTTTGCTTAGCTGAAAAGGGAGGTTCAATGTCAGCATGCAGTGAATTACCTCCCTTCCTTTCATTTGCCTAAAATAAAGGCTATATTTCAGGGAAAGTGATGCAGAATTTGAACATAGGAGCAGTGGGAGGAAATCTATACTAAAGGTCTGGAAGATGTCTTTGAATTTATTAACGCTCTTGTGAAATTAAATGAGGTAAAATTGCTTCAAGATGCTTAGAAAATATCTCAAGAAAATACCACTCTATTCTGCTGAAAGTCCTTTTAAGAGGACTAATCCTCTAACTGATTTCAAGACACACTCTACAAATCTGGAAGGTTTTCCAGTGAGCTTGTTGGTGACATAGGGCACAATGACAGCCAGCAAGAGGGCTGTGGATGGGGTAATGTTCGCACCCTGTGGTGAGCTGACAGGAGCTAGGTGGTGGCACGTCACACAGCTGCCTCATACAGACCCTGAACAATTACCTTCTTATCCTTGGAGAAGGATTAAATAAAATATAGTTATCGTGTGTCTTGCATGATCATCAGGTCCCCCGCTGAAAGTTATTTATTCAGGACTGGTATCAGACAGGACCCTTCATTTTCAGATCACACTGCACCAGTACGTTCCAAACAGCCTAGGGAGGAGAGAGCCGCAGTGTAGAATGAGTCTGGTGGGACTGGTCGGGATATTGATAACCCACTGTGGCTGTTTATGCCTCTGACACATGCTCGTTCAAAGTTCAAGAGCTCTCCCGTAAATGCAGGGCACTGTGCTTCGTGGGTGGGATAATGGGGCTCATCTGCCGGGAGTCGGGGGAGGGGCACTTCTGTTGACTGTGCACCTCCCAGGAAGGTTAAAAAGCATTTCTAGTCTCCCGAGGAGGAAATAAAGCTGGGAGAGCAGCAGGCTTAGCACATACAGAGCCCTCGGGAGTCCCTCCAGTGCAGAGAGAGGAGGGGAGGGGAAGTATGCCGGCAGAGCACTCCCCTGGCCCCACTGCTATCGGCACAGCCTCTGCCTCATCCTGCTCAACGCTTCTGGTCCTGCCCTCCTCCAAAACTGATATCCCATTGGTGCAAATTAGATAAGAATTGGTTCAGCGTCTTTGTGATTTTGATTTTTGATTTGCATAATTAGACTTGTAATGGACTATTTTCACAGCCTCGGGTCTGCTCTGAGGTCGTTAGTGCTGGCCCTGTGAGATTACCATCTGCCTGGAGAGGGCGAGGGCTGCGGGGCAGCCTGAGGAGCCTCCCGTGGTTCCTTCAAACCACTCACCACTTGAACCCCAGCTGCTTTCCCGAGCCACCCAAGGGGGTACATCCTTTCAAAACATTAGTCATCTGCCCCAGCTTGTGTCCTCAACAGATGCAATCATTTAGGAGAATGCGGGTGCTGGGGGAAGATTAATAGGGTTTGGGTTTTAGAATGACTCCTTTTGTATTAGCTTTGTCTTTAATGATAGAAAATTAAAAGAAAGGAAAGGAAAGGCAATACAGTAGCACCAGGTTTGTGCTTTCCAGGTTGTAAGGAGGTACTTGGAGGAAAGCAAGGGCTGGAGTGAGGCAGTAGATGGAGATGGACAGGCATGTCCTAGGGCATGGATTGGGAGCTCTCCCAAAGGAAGCTGGTGGCTTTGGAGAGGGATGAGACTGACAGAGTTGCTGGAAGGCAAATAGGAAAAGGAGAGTTGAGCCTTGCTGAAAATTTTACTCCCCTAAAATCCACCTCCTTGTTCCCCACATCCTTATAGCTTCTCCCCTTCTTTTCCAAACCCAGCATCTTCCTGATCCTTCCCAAGCCTGTTTCCCCAGCCATGTATGGCCCCAAGACACCCTTCATATCCCATTAGTCTGTCTACTTTGGAGTTTGCTGCTGCTATGAAGTTTTATTTTGCAGCTGCAAGGAGAAGAACAAAATAAATCTTCATTCTGAGGGTGGCAACATTCCCTGTTGCCCATGTGCTGAAAAGCCTTGGGCTGGCTCTGCTGCCATAGCTTGTTCTCTTTAAACTGCTGCTTTGGATAGACCCAAGATGTTTGCTTTGCAAAAGGTGTTTCTGTCTCTTCCAGCAGAACCACGTGCACATGTTCCTGTCAGACATGGCCTTGCCACAGATCCTGCTGCCAGAGCTGTGCTGTGTCAGCTCACAAGGCACAAGCAACATGAACACCATCGAACCACTCAACTGGATACTTCCTGTTTTGACTTCAGTTCTAGGAGAAGCTAGATTGGAGATTGTTTAAAAGGAGGTTTGAAGTGTCTCATGAAAGCACATTTCAGATGCCACCTCCTACCTGTAACTAACCCTTTGAAAATGGGACTTGCCGGTAGGGACCCATAGTAGATTTTGGGAGTTGCATTAAGAGTAATTGGTAAATTTTAATGTTGAAGCTGGACAGCAGGTGTTAGCAAAGCAGTTCTCCTTTACACCTTTATCACTTTCCCATTTCAAGTTCTCCATGGCCAGTGGCATTTCTCATCAAATATCTTTTGGCAGACATTTCAAATGTTGGTAAGAATCAATATGTGAAATGATGTTCAGTGTGAGGTGTGGATCTTCGAACCCACACCAAAACTTTTGTCTGGGTAACGCTGTCCAGTTGCCTGCAAAGATGCTAGTGTGAATTTGGGCTGTGAATATCACTGTGAGGCTGAAACAGTGGAGTGCAAAAAATGTGACATTTTCTCTGCAGTAGTGATTTGCAGGACCACTACTTCTCTGCTCTTGCCTGCTCAAATCCATTTTGGTGGTGAACAAGGCTGAGAACAGGCCAAGACCCCTGTGAGAGCAGCTCTCCTCCCTGTGCACACGGCAGCAGTAGGTGGCAAGCAGCAGAGAGGGATGGCTCTGCCAGAGTCTTGCTATTCATTATGTGTGTTAGGGGGCTCTGCCAGAGTCTTGCTATTCATTA